>NC_056738.1:209232571-209285071 GCF_019279795.1 Protopterus annectens
AGTTAGTACCCATTCTACTATGTAGATAATGATTGCCTAGCCTGTGTATACTATGGATAGGTAATGGCTAAATATTACTGTATTTCTCTGACAGCTGCAGATGAGTGAGCTGAGAACCAGCAAGCCCATGTCAGGCTGCAAAGGCTGCGTCGTGAGGCAGGTTAGTAATATTCCTGCATGTACTGTCATAACAGTTCTGGAAAGTGTTGTACCAGTATAAAAATGTATTGTGTATGGGATGTACTGAATAAACCAGACAATATGGCAGGAAGACTGTCTTATAGTTTGCATGGAAATAAAGGTGTAATATCTTGTGAATAAAATTATAGCCCCTGGAGTGCTTGTGTACATCCTGCTTTCATATGTTGTTGTAGTGTTGCATTCTATAAATAGTACTGTTGTATTAAGCAGTGTTACCCACACTGCTGAATGCAGATAAAATGTGTAGGAAGTTCAGTATAACAATGTTGGAAGTCCCAAGAGGTCAGTCATATAGAACAACTGAGGGAGACTTAGACAGAAACCATTGGAATGCTTTACACCAATTCCCTGATAGCACAGTGTACTGTGATGTCAGCTGTAATATTTTTACCACACACAGTAGGGGTTTGAATCCCAGGAGTGGTAGTAAGTTGTAGGCATAATCATACCCCACAACTGTACAGAGTTTGCGAGGATGTTCATATAGAAAGCTGTATGCATAATTAGACCCAACAACTGTACAGACTTTGCTAGAATGTTCAGAGAGTACGCTATAAGCATAATCATAGCCATCAACTGTACAGACTGTGGCAGAATGTTCAGGTAGCAAGCTTTATGCATAGTCATACCCCTCAACTATTCTGATCTGTCCAGCATGTCCAGATAAATTGCCCAGATCTGCTGCCTGGTAACCTGTTTCCCTGACAAATCAGTTTGATGATCCAAGAAATGTAGGCAGCTTATACTGACATATAATGGATAGTCAGATCTGAACATAAAAAGAGAATGTATATGGAAACAAACCTGTCATTGTAACATCTCACCCAAAGAGTATGACAGCAATTTGCAATATATGTCACATTAACACCTGCATCCTGTCACACCCTGACCAGAGTGTGTGCAATAAAAGATTTTTAGGTATGTGTATAACAGCAACATGGAATCTTTGAGTATGTGTAGAATTTGTCAGGTAGTGTTAACAGATATTTTCTCCACAGTTATAACAGGTGAGAGGTGTAAACTGTAGGTACAACACAGATCACTTATATACTTGTCTACAAGCATGGAATCTGGGGAGTATGTCTAGAAATTGTCAGGTAGTGTTAACAATCATTTTCAAAACTTTATTTTATTTTTTTATTTTTATTTTTTATTTAACATTGTTTGGTGGGAATGTCCCCCTTCTCCAGAGCCTGTTTTCAGTGTTTCAGCGGGAGAAATGTGAGAGATGCATGTGTCTTTGTGTTGTTAATTTTTGTCAGAAGTGTAGATAGATATTTTCTCCACAGTTATTACAGTAGGGAGAGGGGTGTAAGGTGTAAACAAAACACATCAATTGAAAACAGGTATAACAGTAAGAGGTGTAGACTATACGTAAGACACAGTCCACACATACACTAATCTACAAACATACCATTATGAAAAGTAAGGACATTGGGTAGTGTAATAATACATGTAAGGGACAGATCACTGCAGTGACTAAGAAAGTTGTGAAACCTACAGGGATATATTAGTTGATAAATGACCTCTCTCTCTCACCCCCTCCATATGTGTAACAATAACATTATTTCACACCTCAATGGGTACGTGTACACTTCAAATTTTGTTGGGACATATGTCCTATTGGTTTATAAATATTCACATTTGGTCTATGCATGTGCCATGTTAAAATACTCCCATCTTGGTGGGCTGTTGCCATCAAGGAAACATGCATGCTGTTGTAATGGCCAATTTGTCCCATATATGCATGTGTTCTGCTGGCTCTGCAACTGTTGTAAATTGGTGTCTTGGGTTAATGGGAATACCTATGCATGCTGTTATAACTAATCCTGAATGCTGTTGACTATGACTGACTGATATCTTTTTTAAAACTGCAACACCATAGCTCGTATGGGAAGGTCGGTCCCAGCAGACCCACCTGACCCACCTCAAATGGCCATGGCACTGGGCACCAGCATGTCTGGGGCCCAGCCTGGGACCTCCTCCTCCTCCATTGACCCTGCACCACCTTCGGGTGGAACTGTCGCAGGGGATGGGGCTCAGCCCCCCTGGGAGCAGGGGCAGAGAGGTACCTGTCAACCACCATCAGGTCCAGCTGTGGTGTGTAGGGAACTTGACAGGGAGTTTCAATACCAGCTATGCCAGCTTGAGGGCCGCATGGTGCAATTAGAGAGTGAGCCTGCCCCTCCTACCCAGCCCCCAGCACAGCCACCTTTGAGGCCATGAAGGTGCAGTGGTGACTGCCCATGGGTGGGGACCTCAGTCCCACTGTTTTCATTTGGGGGATCATGGGACTTGCGATTTCCAAACCCCCCCTCCCCATCCAATGTGTTTACCCTCCACATGTGTCATATACTGCCCCAGTATACGTCTTGTTTGTCTTGTCTGTTAACCTACCCAACCTACCTCCCCAAATATACCTACTACCCCTCCCCAACATCCCACTCTAACCTGAAAAAGAAAAAAAAAAGGGCGATCTGTTCCGACAAAAAAATCTCGCGCAGACATAGCTGTCCATTTCACACACGTCCACTGGACACATGTAATCTGGTCTACTTGGCATCACAATTAATTACTGTTGTCCTCACCCCCACCCAGGGGTTTGAGTGTCCACATCTACCTCCAAATTCAGTGTATATGCACAGCTGTTGCTGTAGAAGAAATGGACAGCTATGGACCTTCCGTACACCCTTCCTGCACATCCCTGGCTATTTTCCCTATTGTCTTTCCCTCTTTGTGCCCCTTATTTCACCACTTTCCTATCAATCCCTTTTTCTTTTAAAGAAATTAGAGTGGGGATAAGCGAGAGTAAGCACTTTTAAGCAGCAGTAAGAGGGTTTATGCCTGTTTGCGTGGGGGTAAGCTATGCCTACACAGGTTAAGCAATTTAGAAGCTAACTGAGTATAAGACACTGTAACCGGAAGTTAGCAGTGCTTACCTCCACGCAAACCCGCTTACAATTGCTTTAAAGTGCCTTAATCACTCTGTATCCAATGGCCCGTGTTCTGCCCAGCAACAAAATAAACAGCTCCTGCAAGGCTCGTACCCAGGACCCTGCACACCATATACAAAGTGATTTACCACTAAGCCATGCCAGATATCAATAAATCTGATGTTTTCAGAAACATACCATCTAGTCCAATGTGTGAGTAAATATATTAATATCTAAACAGATACAACATATCTATATATGTAGATATATATATATATATATATATATATATATATAAATATATACATATATATTAATATATATTAACATATATACATGCAAATGCCTACATCAACACATATATGTGTCTACACCTATATGTCTATATATCTATATATATATATATATATATATATATATATATATATACATATATATATATATATATATATATATATATATACACAGCAAGTTACATATGTGTATGCAGATATATATCTGTGTAGGTATATGCAGACATAGTTATATATATGTAAGCAGATATATATATATATATCTATATAGGTATATATGGCCATACATTTGTAGATAGCAATGGTAGAGTAACAAAAACAAATATGTCTGCATGCACCGTTAATGGGGTTGAGAGGCCCCAAACACTATACTTTTTATAAGAATAGGCATACCCCACCACAGCCAAACACGTCTGCCCTGCAATACACTGCCAAGTGTTGCAGCTCCTACAACCAGGACCTGACATGACATGGGCACAAGATGTTAACAGTACTACATCCCACCTGTATGATGTCAGGCTGGTATTGGTAACATATCATGCAGTACAGTCTGCCTCCCATAGAACATGTAAAATGTGGAAGCTATCAACATCCCCAGGATATGGATACACAGACACAGATATGCAGATACAGATATACACACACACACACACACACACACACATACACACACACACACAGATATATATATATATATATATATGTTCATAGGTAGGTACTAGGCTAATGGCCCTAGGGTCTACATAAGCCTAGCCAAAAAGGTGCCTTGGCTTTCGCCACCCAAGAAAATATTTTCTTGTGCCCCTGTCGAGCAGAGCCACAGAAGTGATCCCCGGGGTGAATTTCCTATTTCCCATCCAATCATCATGATTTTTCTTGAAGAGTGCTAATGAGAAGCTCTGCTTGACATAGATAGGTAGTCTGTTCCAGAGTATGGGAAGTCTCTGGGACAGGAATCTATCCCTCCAGCATGTTCTGTTTATTGTGGTGACAAGGTTTTGGTCCCCATAGTGTGTAGCTCAGAGGGACTGAGATTTCTTTAAGTGGTGCATGTCCAACAGCTCTGGGTTTGACATAGCTTTGTATGTTGGGCAGAGATCGCCTCTGAGTAGGCAATATGCGATGGAGTAAAGCTGGAGTTTTTGAGATGGTCTGCATAGGGCATCTGTTTGAGGCCAGTAATCCTCTTTGTGAGGTATTTGTGTGGCCTTTCCAGTTGTTGTAGATGTCTTGTGAGGTACATACCAAAAGGGGCATTGTACTCTATAATGGGTCTAATGAGTGATGAGTAGAGGGGAACAATGACCTCTTTTTTTCTGGATGACAAACCTTTTGTGATGAGGTGTGCCACATAGAAGGATTTCCTGACCACTGTGGCAATGTGATTATCAAAGGAGAGACTACTGTCCACCTGTGTCCCAAGGTCTCTTATCACACTTTCGGTGTTAAGTAGACTACCACCTATGTGGTAGTTCATGGGTAAAGAGTTTTTACCAAAGGGGATGACAATGCACTTTTTGGCATTGAGCTTGAGGCCATGGCTTTGACACCAGGCATCTGTCTCAGTGAGGCCCTTTTGCAGGATGTCCACATCATTATGAGTTTCAATTATGGCTCCTAGTTTGCAGTCATCTGCAAACTTCAATAGCCAAAGACCTTTTGTGTTAGCCTGTACTTCAGAGAAGTAGATACCAAACAAGAGAGGAGCCAGGACTGAACTCTGTGGTACTCCACTTGTCACTGATCTGAAGTTGGATTTGGAGTCAGCTCCTTTCACAGTGTCGGTTCTGTCCATGAGCCAGTTGGCAACCCATCTTGTGATATAGGGATTTATACCTAGTTTAGTGAGTTTATCTATAATTCCAGAGTGGGGGATGGTGTTGAAAGCCTTGGCGAAATCTAGAGAGGCTGTGTGAACCACCTTACCCTCATCTATGGCTTTGGTGACTGCTTCAAAGAAGTCTATCAGGTTTAGGAGACATGATCTGACTTTTACAAACCCAAACTGGGTGGGGTCCAATATTTGGAGATTACCAATGTCTTTGTTTATGAGTTCCATGATGATGCACGTTCCATGGCCTTGCAGACCTGGCTCATCAGGCTAATGGGGTGGTAGTTCCCGGGGTCCATCTTGGCTCCCCCTTTGTAGAGTGGGATAACCATCATGGTGTGCCATTCAGTGGGTACAAAGCCTGATGTGAGGCTATGATTGAACATGGTACTTAGGTGGGGTGCCAGTTCTTCTGTAGTTCATGTAGAATGCAGTCTGGGATATTGTCAGGCCCCATGGATGCTGTGTTATTGGCTTTGGAGAGTGTGTTTTTTACCTGTGCAGCCATGATTACAGAAACTTTGCATTCTTCAAGTATACAGATGGGCCCTCTAGGGGGTGAGAGGGTGGTAAAGTTAGCACTGAACTTATCTGCCAGGATGTTGGCAATATCAGTTGGTTCTGTATATTTAGTGCCATTGTGCTGTAACTCAGAGCAGATCTGAGTGTTGCCATTGAGATTATTGACATAGCTATAGAAAGCTTTGTGGTTGTCTTTGGAGTCAGTGGCAATTTTATTTTTGTAACTAGCTTTGGAGGATTTTATGAGGGATTTCAACTTCTTACTGAGGCTGACAAGGGAGCTACTCCAGTCATGGGATTTTACTCATTTTTGCAACAGTTTCTTTCTTCTGTTGTAGAGTTTGTTTATGACAGAGGACCACCAGATTGACTTCCTTTTTTTGGAGGATAGCATCTTGGATCTGTTAGGGATAGCATGATCCATGCACTCATGTAAGTGCTTATAAAGTGCATTTGTGTAGGATTCAGCAGTCATACCTCTATTGTCTATCTGCATGGGTGTCATGAAGTTTGCCACTTCTGTCTTAAGAAGTGTGAAGTTTGCTTTGGAGAAGTTTTTTATGGTGGTTTCCCTAATGGGGGTGGGAGGCGGGATGTGGATGTGTAGGGAGATTAGCTTGTGGTCGGATCTGTCCAACGAATAATTGACCTGTGGTGTGAAACACCAGTCACCCATGCTGGTAATGACCAGGTCTAGATTATTGCTGCCCGTGGTAGGGGTGTGACTACGTAGATCCAAGGCACTGGAATTTATGAATTCCAGAAAACGTTGAGCAAAAGAGTTGATACATGAGAAGTTTTCCCAGTTAATGGTGGGGTAGTTGAAATTGCCCATTATTAGAATGTTGGGTTGTATCCTAAAATTTTCCAGTGTATCAAGAAATGAGGAGTGGGGTATGGTGGGGGGTCTCTAGCAATCTACAATTTGGATTGTGGTCTTGCCCAGAGTTAGTTGCACTTGGATAATCTCAGATGCATTATGCTGTGCAACTTGCCTGGAGGTGTGGATACCCTTAATGATTATGGACACACACACACACATACACACACACACACACGCACACACATATATATATATATATATATATAGATAGATAGATAGATAGATAAATAGATATACATGTGACTACAAATACACTTGCAGATATATGTACAGTAAGATACATATGTAGAAGGTGCACACAATATGGAACAGCCACTATGCCTACAGTTAACACCTGGACAACTGGACACTGTATGGGCCACCCATGCAAATGACAATCATTGCCTGCAACATATACCCACAGAGAGGTCATGGGAAAAAACACCACAGACAGGTTTGCAGAATAGGAAAACCTTTAATTGTGTACTATTACAGTTCTATATGCTATGTCATATAGCTGTTTTGACACTGACATCCATATAAACAGAGTAATACAACTGTGAAACAGTTATACTAATACAGTAGTCTGGAAAGGTTCACAACTGTTGCTGTCCAGACCATGCCCTTCAAACTGTACAATAGTGAAGACAGACTGGGCCACAGGATACCAAACAATCAACAGTATGTAATGCAGGTGTATAGTTCAGCAGCCTCTATCTACACTCTGTACAAAATCACTAGGTGGTAAAGACGTCAGGTGACCATTGTAACAGTTACATAACAAGGCATAACTGACACCATCACAAGCACACTGACAAACAGAGCAATCTGTATGGCAGGAGGCAGTAGGCTTGCATTAACCCAATTTATGTAAGTAATGTAAATATAGATGAAGTACACGGTAATGCAGCAGTTAGCATTGTCACTTCCCAGCAAATGTTTCTCCCATTCGATTCTCAGCTGGAGCATCTTCTGTGTGGAGTCTGCATGTACTCCCTGCGGTCAAGTGATGTTAAATACATGCAGGTAGGTGCGAGCATGAATGGGTGTGCCTTCCTTGAAGGCTCGGTGTCGGGCTAACAACTTGGCACCGTAAAAGATCCATGTCAAAGGAAAAATATACTTTAAAAATGAGCAATACACGGTAGGTTCAGGATAAGGCACTTTAATATTGCAGCAAGGAGACAAAAACGTGCTAATACAGAGTTTGTCTGACTAGAATCAGGAAATGCAAGCATTTTTATACATTTTCTAATAAGACATAGCCTACCAAGCTGACGTAGTAAATCACAAGTTTTAACATCATCATTTTGCAGTGCTTGTTTATATGATTTTCTGCTTGTGCTATCAATTTTTGTGAGAAACTTCCTAAGAAAAACAACGTGGCCTTGGCTACCACCGGTTAGATATATGCAATGTTACCATTCAAGGTAGTATGGCTAATTTGAGCACAAACAAGTATAGATTGCAGTTCATTTCTCCAACAGTCCTTTGTCTGTTTTATCTCTTCTTTCTGCAGTTGTGCGTGTTCTCATACTTCGAACAGAGCTAACTGTTCAAAATCATTACATTATAGAATATAGCATTATTCATTCATTGCTTCCTGACCTAGCAGATAATCACCTGCTTCTCAAGTACATTTCCAAATGGCATAAACATGAGTATTGCTGTGCTAGCAATTACTAGGTCAGAGGGCATCTTGCAAGTTTCAGAAAGCACACTGCAGTTTCAAAAGCATCTTTTAGTCTCATATGAAATTCAGCTGTATATAAAATAGTGCATATAAAATAGAATGAAAAACGTGTTAGCTCATTTAGTTTCTAATTAGCATTAAGCACACACATTAATACATATTTTTCTAACATTTCCCCCGTTAATACTTTTTAATTCTATTTTCAAAAGAATAAATAGTTTGCTTCTTCTCCTAACCTCTTCCATTCAGGATTTGCAGTTAAGAGAGTCATTTAGTTTAAACTTATGAAAGTGTTTCACTTTTCAACAATTCTTCAATTTCAGTACTTTGATACAAAGTCTCAGAAATTGATATGTCTATAAATTATTTGATTAACTTTTTCATGCAGGGAATACCACAACAAATGCATGCTCCTAATAGGAGTAATCTAACACAAATGGCAATCAGGATGTTCATTAGGATGGAACCCCACCCCCCAAACAAATTCTGGAAAAAGTCTGTCAGAGGGTTTGGGCCTGGTTTGGTGATGGTCAACACTTGCTGGATCACCTCAAGATGGTCATTTATTTCGTGCTGGTTGTCAGGAAAATACGAACAGCATTCTTCTTTGATTAAAGTGCACGTACCACCTCTTGCTGCTAGGGTGAAGTCGAGAGCCATGTGGTTCTAAAGCACCACAGTTCTCATAGCATTCAGTTCATCAGTCACTAATTCAAGAGCAGAAAAAGCTGCATTGCTCATAACTTCGAGAAGTTTAGACAGTTTTCTCAGCTCCCAAATAGATTTCACTGCGCCATATGCAGGGGCTATCCCTGCCCACGATATAATGGTGTCACTCAAGTCCATGTGTGTCAGTTTATCTTTGTTTTTTATGGAGTTATGGTTTCTCCATCCTTCTTTGATTCGTCCTACTGGATTCTCAGGTCTCTTAATCGGACTTCTGGGTTTACTGCTGACCTCTCTGACATTTCGAATTTTTCCCTGAGGCAATGCTGCAGTGTGTCATATGGCCGGGACCAGGTAACCCAAAAAACAACTGCCGGACCAATTCTCAGGTAGCCATTTATATGCTTTTTTCCCACAAACAAAATAACAATTCTCTACTTTAGTATTGATATAAGCTTGCCCTGCATGAAACATTTTCTTATCAATAATAGAAAGCTGCTTTAAAAGAACAGGATTATGTTGTATCTCATCAACATTTCTATGCATTTTAGTGAAATATGCATCATAGTTTGTATCACAAATAGTTTTAGCCTTACTGGGTTTAATATAACATTTATAAGAAACAGTCACATTGCAATTGCTCCAACCCACCTGAATAGTGTCATTCTTGTAAAAACGTACAATCCCTTTTTGTGTAACAGGTAGGTACAATGCTATTTTGTCTTGTGATTTCACAGGTGAAGTATCAAAGATCAAGTTTTCCCAGGTCTCATTGACCCCTAGGGGGACAGCAGTCATTAATAATCCCCCGTATGCTGTTGGTATAGCTGTGCAAATCCAGCAGATTGAAACATTGAAAGTCTCAGCATACACATATTTAATTGCTTGGTAAGTGTTAAAGTTTGGATGCCAGTCTATGAGTAATGCATCACGTTTGATCAGTTCAACTTTTGTGGCTGGGAAAAGGAAAGGCCACAACAAAAAGATCAATGTTATCAGTATGGCTATCAGAATAATCATGCAAATTTTCTGAGGTTGTTCTGCATCTCTGTTTACTCTATACCTGGTCATTTTGTTCTCGTTGTACAACAGTAACAAGGTTTTTGTCCAGTTCAAAGTTCTTAACCAGTTTACAATGTGTCAAATGAATCCAGGATGCTCATGCTGCGATCTTGACTGCAGTGGGTGTCGACAGTAGTACCTGGTACGGCCCTTCCCACTTTGGAGAACTCCAGTTATTTTTCTTCACGACCTTCACCCAGACCCACGTGCCTGGGACTATTGCTGCTTCCGATGGTCTGGTTTGTTGTTTATCTGAAACAGAATTTAACTGCAAAAGTTTGTTATTCAAAAATCGCCTCATATACTCTGCAAGTGAACTGTCAGCCTCCTGCTCTGCAGGCATGAGAGGTTTCCATTGAGGTGTATAATATGCCCTCCCAAACAGAATTTCAAAAGGAGTTAACCCTTTTGCATTTGGAACAGTTCTCATGCTCAACAGTGCCAGAGGTAGACAGTGCACCTAGTTCTTTTGTGTCTCACTAATCAATTTCCTAAGCTTGTTTTTCAAGACCCCATTATGCCTCTCTACTAATCCTGCAGATTGGGGGTGGTATGCACAATGATTTTTCAGAGAAATCCCAAAATAACGGCTGAGTTGTTGTATAGTTTGATTTACAAAGTGTGTGCCATTGTCACTATAAATCTTTTCCGGTATGCCAAATCTAGGAATAATTTCTTTAATGACGACTTTTGCAACAGTAGCTGCATCTGGATTTTTAGTTGGAAAGCTTCCACCAAATTGGAAAACATATCTATAATGACAAGGCAGTACTTCTTATTTTCGCATTTGTTCAGCTCTATAAAATCCATACAAATAGTATGGAATGGATACGGTGGTGTAAGGAAACCCCCCTGCTTAGGTTTCAATGCCCCTTGTGCATGATGCTTGTTACAAACATGGCATGCTGCACAAAAATTTTTTGTGTAGTTTGTAAATCCATACATCGTAAACACTCGATTCACTAACTGTACCATCCCCCCTGTTGAGACGTGGCACTGCCCATGGCTCAAGAAAGCTGCATATCTAAACAAGTTAGATGGCAAAATTGGTTTCTTCTCTTTGAAGATGTACAGTCCCTTCTCAAGGATTGCTCCTCGTTTTATCCACTTTTGTTTTTCTACATTTGTAGTAAGTGTCTGCATTGTTTTTAACATTTCTAAGTCTAAAATCTCAGATGGTTGTAATTCCTCACTCAAAAGAAATACTTCTGAAGCTGAAGCTGCTTGTTTTGCAGCTGTATCAGCCCTCACATTACCTTTTGAAATTCTATCCTGTTGCTTGGTATGAGCTACGCATTTGCAAATAGCTACTTTCTGAGGTAACTGAATAGAGTCTAACAAGTCTAAAATAAATTGCGCATGATTAATTGGTTTACCAGTAGATGTTATCATTCCTCTATTTTTCCACTGCTGCGCAAAAACATGTACAGTAGAAAAAGCATACTGACTGTCAGTAAAAATGTTCACTCGTTTACCTTTTGCCAAGGTACATGCCCTTGTCAAATGTATCAATTCTGCTGCTTGTGCAGATAAGTTGTGTGGTAAAGACTTTGCTTCTAAAACCTCAGTATCAGAAACTACTGCATACCCCACTAGATTCTGTCCTGTTGGACCGCTCCTGCACGAGCCGTCCACATAGTATGTCACCTCGGCATCATCCAAGGGAACATCTGTGAGATCTTTTCTAGGTAGTGTCTTTTGCTGAATCTCCTGCAGGCAGCAGTGTGGTTTGCCATCTGCAGGGGTTGGGAGCAAGGCTGATGGATTCAAAGTTGTGCAGCGTTCAATTGTCATATGAGGTTGGCTCAACAGTATAGTCATACAGGAAAGATGTCTAGCAGGAAAAAGATATGCTACTTTTTCTTGCAGTAAAATAATCGCGACTGCATGAGGCACTCTCAATGTGAGAGGGTGGAACAATACTACTGAGGCTGAAGCCTGCACTGCTATTGCAGCTGCGACTACTGCTTGTACACAGTGGGGCAGGGATCACCCCACTGGGTCTAGCTGTGATGAATAGTAAGCTATGGGGCGTTGTTTGTCCCCATGCTGTTGTGTTAACACTGATGTCATATAACCTTGCTTACAATCTACAGTTTGGAAAAATCGTTTATGGTAGTTTGGTAATCCTAAAACTAATGAAGAAGCTATCAATTGTTTCAATTTGCAGAAAGCCGATTCTGCTTCTGGTGTCCACTGTAATAAATCTTGTGCTGCCATCGGCTTTTTGAATATCAAGTTGGTCAGTGGAGCAGATTCCAAAGCATAATTTGGAATCCAACTCCGACAACAGTTAGTAATACTCAGGGAGGACATCATTTCCTTCTTGGTAGTTGGTTTCAGTGCTTGTAATATTGCTGTTTTTCTGTCTTTATCTAATATTCTGCCTTCTTTGGATATTACATATCCCAAGTACTTGACCTGTTTTTTCCAAAGTTGCAGCTTGTTTTTGTTTACCTTGTGTCTTTGAGTGGCTAAAAATTGTAATAATGCTATGGTATCCTCTCTGCATTCTTGCTGGGTGGGGGCTGCCAGCAGAATGTCGTCTACGTAAAGTAAAATCTGACTGCCTTTCGGTGGGATAAATCCCGCCAGGTTACTTGCCATTTTTTGTGCGAATATTGTTGGACTTTCACAATATCCCTGTGGTAGTTGCGTATATGTATACCTTTTCCCCTGAAATGTAAATGCAAACCAATGTTGGCTGTCAAGGTGTATTGGTATTGAGAAAAATGCATTGCTAATATCTACCACAAAAAATACTTTTGTTGAGGTTTCAAATCATTTAACAAAGTGTGTGGATCTGGCACTGTTTGTGCCCTGGGTATAACTGCATCATTTACAGCTTGTAAATCTTGGACCATATGCCATTCTCCATTTGCTTTCCTAACAGGAAATAAGGGTGTATTGCATGGTGAATCGGGAGATTCTATCAAGACTCCTTCCTTAAGTAAGGCTGCTATTATAGGTTTGATTCCTATTTATGCATCCTTTCTCAAGGGATACTGTCTCTTTTGAGGTCTAAATGCTGATTTTGGTGTGATAGTAACTGGTCCTGCTGTACGAATAAGTCCTATATCTGATTTCCCTGTTGACCAGAGAGTCTCTGGTATGTCTAGTAAGGCTTTTTCCTCTTCCTCTAGTAAGAGTGCTACTCAGCTGTCCTCACTTGCCTGTGAGTGTACAGCTGGGTGTGCCTGTGTTATCCAATTTAGTTTCTGCTTTTGTACTCCCTGTTCGGAAAGTTCTAACTCTTGTCTGCTTTTCCCACCTTGTGACTTTTTCTCCTAGGTCTGCCCACTTCACGTTTCTATCTTTAGTTAAACTCACATGTGGTAATCGATTAGATTTGTAAAGTGCTAGGAATTCCTGCGGCAATGAACAGCTCACTACACTGTTTCCTTCTGTGTCCCAGTACAAATTCCGTAATACTAATCTGTTAGCATGATTTCTAAACAGTTCTTGCTCATATTCTTTATCAGGTCCTGGTTTGCTACCATAATATAGAGTGCAATGCAACAAATGCTGTTTATCAGTGTCAAGGGAGGGGGATTTACTGATGGCTACTTTCATCAGTTCTTCGGTTACTACCCCTGGACCAGTCATAACTAAGTCCTGGCTGTACCAATAAAATGTTTCACCCTCCGGTCGCACTACAAAAGTATCCATTTGTTGCTGTGCTTCCATTCCCTGCATAGTTGGGACTACGACTATGCCAAATATCTCCATTAGGTCTCTGCCCAAGAGATTCACTGGGCATTTTGCAGAAACAACAATTTTGCTTTTCTGGGTCATCCCTGAAACTGGGTCAGTTATCGCTATGTTGTGGGAGAGGCTCCCGATACAGCTGTCCATTAGCTGCTTTCACTAATATGTAGTCAAGTGATTCTGAATTTTCTGGTAGTTTGGAAGGATATATCAGGGTCCGTGAAGCCCATGAGTCACACAGGAATTTAACTTCCCTCCCCTCTACCAGAAGTGTAACTTCCAGTTTTGTGTCTGCTAAGTAGAGCTCTAGGCTCAATAATGCTAAGTCCAAAATTTCATTTTCTTCATTATCTGTGATTTCATGCACATCCTCTACCTCTTCTATCATGTCCTCTACCCCTTCTACTACATTTGCACTTGTCTTTTCTTGTTTATTCCTATCCAGTGATTCTTGACTACCATATATTCAGTCCTCACCCTCCTTGTCTTCTGTGGTTGCCTTTTTATTTTGCCTTCAATCCCTTGCTAAATGTCCCTTTTTCCCGCATTTAAAACATCCACCCCTTTTTTTTCTCTCTTCAAAGTCCTCTGATCGTTTATCAGATTGTTTGTTTCCCTGGGTATTTTTCTTACCCTTCTTCCCAGTTTGTACTACAAAGACTTCTGATCCATCTTCTACTGCAAATACTTGAGTTTTCTTTTTTCTTTTTGCTATTAAAATGCCTTTCGGCATGTCTTGCATATTCAAGTAATGACTGTAATCTACTTGTACGATGATCTACCATGTGCTTTGTAATAAAGCTGCTAATGGGTGCAATACTACCTTTCAAAAATGCATTCGTTAGCTGTTGCCCATATGGGGAATCATGTGTTTGGTCTTGGTACCTGCATTCCACAATGGCTATTAAAACATTCTAATAATCTGGCATAATATCTATCAACAGTTTCACCTTCTTGTTGTATGCATTGATTAAAGTCCAATCAGCCCTAGGCTTCCATTTCTCAGAGATTTGGTCTGTCAAACCTTTCACTCTGTTGTCCAGTTCTGCGTTACTATGTGGGAGTGGTCTAAGCTCTGCGTCACTGGGATTCCAGTTGCCACTGATCATGTGCCAATCTGGACCTACAATTTGTCTAATTTCTCTACTTCCTCTCCATTCAAATGGTAACTTAACCTCATGCCTTGTAAGTCTTCTAAAAATTTTCTAAAATTAACTTTTGGATGGGGAATTCCCTCTGTGGCTTTCCAGATGTCTTCCCGTGTCCATGGTCTATGTACTAGAAGAGTTGGATCCTGTCCTGCCTACGGATTTGGTACTTCTATGAGTGGACATATCTCTTCTTTACTCATAGCTTGTGAATTTTTATTCATCTCATACAATTCAATATCCCCTCTTAAGTTGCGTGCTCAAGACCCGGTCTCGACAGGATCTCTGACAAACGGTTTAGGTTTTGCAGGAACAGCTGGGTATAGCGGAGGTGGATCAGCTTGCCCACTCGCTTCATATTCTGGTAAGGGAAGTGGAGGGGGCGGAGGCGCTGTTGCTATTACCAAGTTATTGTCTTCTTTATCTAAAAACATTGCTTTTTAATTTTTAATCTTTTGTTCCCTGCAGTTTGCTTCCTCAAGCCACCTGTGTGCCTGAGAGACTCCTAATTGTCGTTGCTTTTCAGCTGACCTTTTGCATCTGTTTTAAGTTGTCTAACAAGTTTAATAAGTGAAGGTTTATCTAGATTACCATCAAATTTGTATTTATTAACCCATTTTATATAATACCTAACATTATCAGCACGCTGTAATTGCATATATTTCGCGTCTTCGGTTAAGAGCGCGTCTTGGGAACTTTTTGTGCACTGATTTCCCATGTTGCCTTAGCTAAGTTAGAAATTGTAACATAACCCTTTTTATCATGTGGTACCACGATTTACACCTTTTCACAGTTTATCTAGAATAACTGCCTACCTATTCTGTTTCCCTGATCTATGACAAGACAGCAATCTTTTTTGTCCCTGATCTGCACATGAAAATCTCCCTGACAAAAACAATAATACTGTAACAAGTCCCTGATCTAAAACAGAAAAAGTTAAATTCCTCCTTATCTGAGCCCCCGTGTCTTGATCCCACCAGAACGTTGACTCGTTCTCCAATCACAGATCAGAAACAGTGGCTGGCCTCTTTTGAATGGCAATTCAGTCGGAGGTCTTTCAAAGCAGAAGAACCAATGTGGCCACTTCTCCGTATGGCTTCATGCCACCGGGCCCAATTCTGACCTGAGCCAGAGTGAGAGATATGTTTCCGGTCCGAAGGATCAAACTGTCAAAGGAAAAATATACTTTAAAAATGATCACTACATAGTAGGTTCAGGTTAAGGCACTTTAATCTTGCAGCAAGGAGACAAAAACGTGCTAATACAGAGTTTGTCTGACTAGAATCAGGAAATGCAAGCATTTTTATACATTTTCTAATAAGACATTGCCTACCAAGCTGACGTAGTAAATCACAAGTTTTAACATCATCATTTCGTAGTGCTTGTTTATATGATTTTCTGCTTGTACTATCGATTTTTGTGAGAAACTTCCTAAGAAAAACAACGTGGCCTTGGCTACCACCGGTTAGATATATGCAATGTTACCATTCAAGGTACTATGGCTAATTTGAGCACAAAGCAGGTATAGATTACAGTTCATTTCTCCAACAGTCCTTTGTCTGTTTTATCTCTTCTTTCTGCAGCTGTGCGTATTCTCATACTTTGAACAGAGCTAATTGTTCAAAATCATTACATTATCGAATATAGCATTGTTCATTCATTGCTTCCTGACCTAGCAGATAATCACCTGCTTCTCAAGTACATTTCCAAAAGGCATAAACATGAATATTGCTGTGCTAGCAATTACTAGGTCAGAGGGCATCTTGCAAGTTTCAGAAAGCACACTGCAGTTTCAAAAGCATCTTTTAGTCTCATATGAAATTCAGCTGTATATAAAACAGTGCATATAAAATAGAATGAAAAATGTGTTAACCCATTTAGTTTCTAATTAGCATTAAGCACACACATTAATACATATTTTTCTGACAATCCACTTCCAATCATTAGAGGACCGGAGTTCCACTGTGGCGACCCTTAACTGGGAAAAGCCAAAAGACATTACTATATGGTACTGTACATCCAGATACCTTAAGGCAGCTCTCCCTTGATACCCCCACATTTGTAACAGCCTAGGTCATTTATGGTGTCCCCCCAGACTCAATAATACAGGGCCATATACCACTGTTACATACACTGGCCTCTGGAGTGCAAAAAGGCATACATTTATTGTGTAGGTGACACCCACACATATATGGCCCCAGCCCCACTGCATGTGTGGGGGATACAACAGCAGTGGACTGATGGCAGCAATGGCAGTGTGACATACTCACAGCCCACTACAGAACAACCCCTGACAGCATGTCATATGTGCAAAGCTTGGTATGTAGGTGGAGGACAGAGTCTGGAACGCAGGCATATATGTGGAAAACTATTGCCATACACTAAGCAAGTTGCTGGTGTTACAGGATAGTCTACAACATATCCTTAGTCAGGGAATTGAGGTTAGAAATAGAAATGGATGTAGCCATGTACTGATAGCAGTCAACACACACACTGCCAGTGAAATATCTGACACAGAACTTGTGTGTTGGACAGAAAAAACATGATAGGCACACCTCTAGCCACCAAGAGGATAGGCCCATAGTTGAGAGCTATGCAGACAGGCTGCATTCCAAGGTAAACTAGTATGCGCACACACACCCTGTAACACCAGTACCATACAAAGCATAACACAACTGTACTCACACTCTGTCTGTAGTTCTGGAACCTCCTACAAATATGTAGCTGGCCTGAGTGTGCCAGTTCTCCTGTAAGAGGTATTGCTACCTGCTGTCTGTATCACTGATGCCCACACATAGGAAGGATGTCCATCACACAGGAAATGTAAAGGGACCATGCCCACATGATGTATGGATTTATAGTAGGTGGTTGCCATGACAGTAGTAATTGGAAATACTACACATGTGTAACCATATATATATATATATCAGGAACAAACCACTCGCTGACAAACAATGCCCAGTGCCAGTGAGATAAGAAAAAATAATAATAAAAATAAAACCAGCAAAGCAACTAGGCTGATGCAGGAAAAGTAGAAGTAGATGAAAAATCAAATCCTCAGGTTACTTTAAATTAAAGAAAGTCAGGTCACAAGAGTAAATGCAAAAGCAAAATCCTCAAACCAACTTTAATTGACATGATCTGATGAAGCTGAAAGCAAATGAATGAGTGAAAGCTATCCTGACCTGCTGTGGAATTATAAAGGATTTTTTTTCATGATTTCGCCTTTTTCTTCATTTAAAGTTGTTCTTGTTCATTTAATTTTGATTTTTTGAACAACTTTTTTTGCCTTTCATCTACTTCTTTGTGTGCAATATATATATATATGGCTAGCTGGATAATTATATGTACATATATTTCCACCATATGTCCTGGACATGGACTGTAGCCCTACCCCAGCCTCTATAGTTCCAAAGTTGTAGTGCAAGAGGATGTCAGGTATGTATAGCAGGTATATTAGTAGACTATTGCTACTGTCATTAGGATTGTCTTCACAGACATGGTGTGTGTGGGAGGTCACATCTGCTTATGACATGTGTGTCATTGGCTACTGACAGACATCCTAAGGACATCATAGTAATGTACCGCTGCTAGCACGTAATGCCCCTGTGGACTGCAGCAGAGATATTGGCCAATATATGTGGACATTCTGACACACTCTGTACAGTCCAGAGTTATACACATAACCCCTTAGTGCAAAACATGTGTACCATGCCTGACAATATGAATGTAGACAGCCATGTAGATGAGTATAACACATAACGACTGGTATACATTTGCCACCATAGGTTATGCATTGACACATCCCTGTCTGGCCTGACACATAATAACCACTGGTACAGGGGTGCCATGGCCACATACTACCTACTGGATATTGACATACATCTGTACATAATCCCCACTGCTCTGTCTGACATACATGACTGTTAAGGGAGGCCCAGCAGCAGTACATCTGGCAAGTATCTGCACATACAACGATACCACACCATAAAAAGTTTATTGGATAAAGCTTTCGGGTCTACACCCTTCATCAGTATAACACTACAGCAATATTATCACATTTAAATAGGAGAAATCATCAAATCACGTGCTTCAGCCCATCCCACTAATCAAACACACAAGAGAACTGGGCTGCTACACAGTTTGGTCTGATGGCTGTCTGTGGTATGGGACATGTATGTGTGTGTATGGCCCTACAAACATGTATGCCAATATGGTACCATACAGTGGAGCAGCATGTAACATCATATAGGACGGGACCTAGAACAATGACATCTATCACAGTCTGTACACAGGGTAAAGTACATATTAACAATACACACACTGTCAGCATTCACCATAATGTTTCTGATGAAGTCTTGTTTTTTAAAGACGAAGGCGCGCTCAATAAATTATATTTTATCCAGCACATTGGTGTGACTAACTTCCAACACTATTCGAGTGTTCCACTGGAACTGTTTTTTCTTTTTTCTTTTGTTTTATGTTATACAGTTCCTGCTGTTGTGGATTTTGAGTTGATTCACCATAAGTACACAGACCTCAATACTGTACAAACATCCATAGAATGTCCAGGTTATGTCATCAAATATAACCCCTACTGTACATAACATGTATAGCAGTCTGATATCTCACTGGCTTATTATCAGATATGATGACGCTAATTATGGTATACAACACATATGCACTTCTTCATGCACAATATATGTACAAAGGTCGACAGAGTTGTGGCTGGAAGAACATACACAGGGCCAGTATTGACATGTTGCTGTGATAACCTCATATATTTACTGTTGTAACAAGGTTTGTTGCAACATATGTCCTATGAGGGATATGATGTCAGTAACTGTCATGGCTTTCACCATCTACAGACTGCAATCCTCATACTACCTTCTGCAGTCCACAGATAGATTCTCTGTGGGTAACACATGAAACCAAAGGCACTACACACTGCCCAGTCTGCAGATGACCCTGTAGATGGGGATTCCTCATAAACATGGAACTGACATGGCAGGTATTGAGACATGTAGAACAGCCATATCCACACACACACACTGTTAAACCAACATTACTCCAAGTGCAGTATAGCAGCACTTACAGTCTGTAGTAAGGTCAGGCACATCCCCCTCCTGTGTGTTGCCCTGTTTCCACAGTGTATGTTGTTAGAGGTAAATCCCCAATCCATCTGAGATGCTGTTCACCAAACAACAGATCTAGTTCTTGCTCACAGTGAATGAAAAGGGCCAACACCAACATGATGTTTCTAGATACTGGAGTGTGTTTCCATGCAAGTGGCTATCAGAATGTTACCACTGCTGTTCCACATGCAGTCAGCTAGGGGAGGGCTGCAATTCATGCAGAGGCCATCAGCTGATCATAAGCATCACTAAAACTACACATGCTGCTGCCTAAGCAAAGCAGATGTGAGTCTCCACATCCACCAGAGAGGGAATGGGAGAGGCAGACAGAGGCAAAGACAAGTCAGGGATGGGTGGGAGAGTAAAACTTAAGCATGTTTGTGTCACACACCTACCAGCACAGGGTATCAAACCCCTGATGACTATGTAGTGCTATCACAGTTCGATGCAGTTATTGGATGCACCACATGGGTTACCTGTTGTGGAGCCCTCAGAACACATATGTGATGGTGAGTGACATCTGCAACAGGGATATGGCAGCTATATGGTAGGTGACATACACATACCTGTCCGCATAAACAGGTGCCAGTGTCAACACAACCACACTCTCACAGGGACACACATACATTGACACACTTGGCAGGGCCAGGATTACAACTCATCAGTAGTTGGATTGCCACAACACATTACTGTGCAGGTATCACATGCACCACACGGGTCATATGGAGGTCGTATGGACAAAGGGTATGGGGAGGTGTCTGACATCAGACAGCATGCTTCAGTATGCCAGTGGGGGTTGTAATGAGTGTGGATGTGATCATACGCACCATACAACACATATATAAACACAGGTTTCCAGTACTGACATGCATGGGTGCATGTCTGCATGGGTGTGTGGTGGTTGACTGTGCCAGATGGATATACAAGGCTAGATGATGGGTATACCTTGGCATCAGGCCACATGACAATGGTCTGCATTGTGGCTCAGGGCTGTAGTGTTTGCATTTGCCCAAACAGGTATTGTATCCCCCATCCAGTCACCTGGGTGACTATTGTGTGTGGCCAATGGTGTGCATTGCTTGCCATGTATATGTTCCTTAGTCCATGACATGGATGGTGACTGGGATGTGCACACCTCCCACATGCATGTACAGTGACATGTGGAACTGTATCTGGGGTGTCTGGCCCATGTTGTGACCACAGATTGCCATCAGATGTGCCAGTCTTGCCCACCTGTGGTGGGACCTGGTAATAGGTAGCAGGTTTACCCTGCATCTACATTGATAGCATGCTAACTGCATTCCCTGGTGTCAGTGGCATATGTCCATAAAGGGCATGTTGTCAGGCATGGTATGACCTTTGTGGGTCACATGTGATGGCACCACAGGTGTTGCAGGTGCCCATTGGGAAAATGGGGAAGGTGCACTGTTGGCATGTACATGCATATTGGACAGATTGACAGGGTGCCATGCCCTGTGTAGCCCAATAGTTACTATCAGTGGCCAATATGCAGTGTACTCCCCACATATTGGCTGTTGCTTAGGCATGTGTGTGTGTATGAGACATGGGTTGACAGTGTGCACTGGGTAATACTGAGGTTGCTAACTATGATTGCTTGGCCTTGATGTCACATGTATGGGTATGGCTTTGCACCCCAGCCTCTCAGCTATTTCACATCTGTTATCCCTGTATGGTGTACATTTTGATATAGTATGGCCAACATATAAGAAATATGCAAAACCTGCTCCACATTGGCCACACACTCACAACCACCTCCACACAGGATACGAGTTACAAACAAACACACACACACCTATCATGTCTGGAAGTAGAACCCCTACCTAACTAGTTTATTACACTACAGCACTACACAGTTATAGTACGTGTCATGAAGATTACTGCAGTACTCCTTCCCCAAAGGTGTATATCACATTGGATGACATCAGCAGGATTGCCAAAGTAGGACATTCAAATTGTAGTGAGTGTGACTAGCCTAAAATGCATTGCTCTCTACACAGACAGTGACACACACACAAAACATCCACAACCAACATGTTGGGGGTATAGAACCCCTAACAGAGGTCTATATCACACTACAGCATGGGTCTGTTATAGGATACACCATGGGGATTACTGGAGAACTCATTCCCCAAAGGTGTATTTCACAATGAATAACATCAGTAGGATTGCCAAAGTATGGCATTTGAAATGTACTGAGTGTGATTAGCCTATAATGCATTCCTCTGTACACAGACATTGAAACACATACAAAACATCCAGAACTGCCATGGGTGGGGATGGAACCCTACCAGAGTTCTAAATCACACTACAGCAGTATGCAGTTATGGCACACGCTTTGGAGATTACTGGGTTACATCCTTTCCAGAGCTGTATTTCTAGGTTGATGACATCAGCAGCCTTGCCAAATTTGAGTATATGAATTGTAGGGAGTGTGAGTACCCTAAAATGCATTGCTCTCTAAACAGACAGAGTCAGACAGGCAGACAGACACACACACACACTCACACACACACACACACACACACACACACACACACACACACACACACACACACACACACACACACACACACACTTGCCATGTCTGAGATTAGGACACCTATTTAACTACTTTAACACACTACAGCAGTACACAGTTACAGGACGTGCTGTGGAGATTATTGGGCTACAACCTTCCCAGAGGTGTATTTCTAGGTGAATGACATCA
This sequence comes from Protopterus annectens, assembly GCF_019279795.1. Lineage (NCBI taxonomy): Eukaryota > Metazoa > Chordata > Ceratodontiformes > Protopteridae > Protopterus > Protopterus annectens. The sequence continues at coordinate 209,255,354 of NC_056738.1, forward strand.
GCAGCCTTGCCAAAGTTGAGTATATGAATTGTAGGGAGTGTGAGTACCCTAAAAAGCATTGCTCTCTACACAGACATACACACACACACACACACACACACACACACACACACACACACACACACACACACACACACACACACACACACACACACACAGTTGCCAAGTCTGGGATTAGAACTTCTACCTAACTAGTTTATCACACTACAGCAGTATGCAGTTATGGGACGCACCACAGAGATTACTGGGCTACAACTTTCCCAAAGGTGTATTTCACAGTGGATTACCTCAGCAGGCTTGTCATAGTAGGGCTATGGGGAGGGCAGTGTGTGTGCATGGGCCATAACCCATTCATCTAGGGGTTGACACACCACATGCAGGCACACACACAGTCATATTTCACAGGTATGTGTATACAGCTGCTAGATGACTACTTCCTTTTACAGTCATGTTGCACAGCTGGCACGTGCACCACATAGTCTGCAATGCTGACAGATACTGGTGGTTAGTATCTGCAGTGAGTGACATCTGCACCTCATGTGTTTGGGGCCCTTTGGCTGTGTGCTGCGTGGGACAGGCCTGGATGGCTCCTTGTCACAGTCACCCTATTCCTTTGGCTTATTATAGTGTGTTGTCCTGACATATATGTCTGTATTCCTATCCACTGTGTGTGCAAGGCATGAGTGGTGCATACTGATAAGTGTCTGCACTAACAACTGCAACTGCCAGATATACTGGTGTTTGTAGACATGGCCTTCATGTTAAGTGTGTGAGCATTCCCAGTATGACCTTTCAGTATGTTGTTGAGAGACATTGCCTTCATTTCTCCAAGTGTGTGAGCATGCCCAGTATGGCCGTCTGTATTGAATGTGTGGATCACGTCCAGGTAGTTTGTGCTGCAGTGCTAATCTTTGTGTTGTACACTGACAGGTAGCATGCTGTCTCTTCAGGGTATTCATTGATCATTTGGCTTTGACTGTTACTACATTTCTGCATAGTGGGGGGGGTATACCTGACTGTTTCCACATTTCTACACAGGAGTAGAGGGAGGGCACACCTGACTGTTACTACATTTCTACGTAGGATGGGGGGACACACCTGACTATTACTACATGTCTACACAGGATTGGGGGGGAACACCTGACTGTTATTACATTACTATGTAGGATGGGGGGCACACCTATTTCTACATTTCTGCACAGGATTGGGGGGAGCACACCCCTGACTGTTATTACATTACTATTTAGGATGGGGGCCACACCTGACTATTTCTACATTTCTACACAAGATTGGGGGGGCACACCTGACTGCTATTATGTTAATACGTCAGATGCAGGGGGCACACCTGACACTTGTACACATTTGCTATGAGTGTACTGGTATGTCAGGTACTCCATTTCATTCTGTATACTTACCTATCATGCTGACTAGAGGCATACCAGTATACTACAGATCGTAGCTTTGGTTGCCCTACATATTAGTGTCTGACTTCCTACCCTTCAGAACTAACATCCCACTGCCTGACCTGCTGTAGTCTGTCTGTGTAGGCCTGTGGTGGAGATTAATCATAGCCATCATTCAGGGGCCATAACACAGGCTCTGTTTGTGTTTGTCTACACCTGTCCTGCTGGCTGGGACTGTTGTTGGGTATGTGAAAACCCCTGACTGGCATGTGTGAGTCATATGGACACACATATTGCTCAGCACATTTCCTGCAGTGGGTTTTGTCATTCTGTGTAGTACTGGCTACTATGGTCAGTTCAGTATGTGTTATAGATGTTATGGTGCCACTATGGGTGTCTACTGTCTGCTGACATCACATTCAGCCACCCAATTCCCTTGCATGCTCACATCCATACCATAGATACAGGTAATGACGCATTCTACTTCATTTGGCAATTGGTAGGTTGATTGACTTACCTTGAGTGTGTGCCAGACTTGCGGATGGTGCTGGTGGGCTGCCTATGTCGGATGCACATAGTACACTCCCTAAACATGGTTGAGCACAGGTAGTGTCATGTTTGGCATCCCTTTTACTGTATGTGCAAGTCAGAGAGAGGTGTCATTCCCTGGGTCCCTACTGTGTCAGTGTATGTGCTATGCGTTGTCTTTTTGCCATGGCCTTGGCATACTGGGAATGCCTCCATCTGCCTACTGGGGCAGGCTCAGGTTGCTCCTCCTCCGAGTCACTCTGTGCCTGTGCAGGCCTTGGCATTGGTTGGGGGCTGTGTGGCCCTGCCCTATGCTTTTCCTGCTGCAGCTGTTTCTGCAGGATCATATTGTGTAGCATGGCACATACCGTAACAATGTGGGTACATGTAGCTGGTGAGTACTGCAAGGCTCCACTGGATGTGTCCAGGCACCAGAACCGTGATCTGAGCATCCCAAACACATTCTCTATTATAAGTCTGGTCTGTGCATGTGCCTCATTATGGTGTTCTTGCTCAGGTGTGTGTGCATTTCTGATGGGTGTCATCAGCCACGGCTCCAGTGTGTAACCAGCATCCCCCACTAGGTGACCATAGGGGATGTCCCCATTGGCAAATCTCTAGTACAACTGCATCAGATGCCATATGATGGAATCGTCATAGCTTCCAGGGCAGCCAGCAGACACATTCATTATAATGCCCTGGGTATCACAGACAACCTGGCAGTTGATGGAGGGGATTCCCCTGCGGTTGATGTAGGCCCTACCCTGATCACCAGGTGGTGCTTTGATACATATGTGCATGCAGTCTATCGCACCCACTACCTCAGGGTATTCTGCTATTTGGTGGAAGAGATGCATATTGCTGGCCTACACCTCATGGGTGTTGAAGAAATATACATGCTCACTGAGATGTGCTGACATGGCATCCAGGAACTGGTGGAGTACTCTGGATGCTGATGCCTGTGAGATCCCATGATATCCCCAGTTCAGCTTTGGGAGGTACTTGTGGCAAGTATTCCTAGGCCTACACATACCTTAGTATCCACTGGGATGGGTTACCCTCGGTTTGGTGTGGCAGGTGGCCGGCACAGCTCAACAATTTGCTGTAGGAGGTCTCTGTCCACCCTATAGCACTCCACTATCTCCAGCTCATGTAGCCCCTGGTAGGTTACCCTGGGTCTGTACACTTTTCTCCGTCTCCTCACTGTGGGTTGATCGGCAGCATTCACATCCTCACCAGCCTCAGCCTCTTGCACATGCTGTTCTATGTTGCCTACTGCAGCCCTTCTCATTTTGTAGGTTTGTTTGTTAAAATTTCCCCACTTGTATACATTGGTGGTATAGAGTGTGGGAAAAACTAGAGGGGTAGGTGTTTGCATAGTTTATAGTAGTGTTCTGGGCTGGGCTGGTCTGCTGCCTGTATAATTGGCTGATTCTGATACATTTCACCTGCCTTCTAAGCTAGTACTCCTTGATTACCTTCCTACTGCTGTTTTCCTTTCCCATTGCCTTCCTGTTTAAGCCAGTGTGCGCATCGGGCAGAGTGCTCAAATATTCACACTGCTGCTATTTCCTGTTTAACTTCATTTTCCTCCTGTAAAACCCGGTGTGCAACATGCACACCCGCTTAGGCTTTGTAAAGACTGCTAAGCAGGTTTAGACACTCTGCTAAGCTAGGAGCAAACCCGAGCCACAGGGCTTCAATCTGCTTACAGTATGCCTAACACCCCCCCCCCCCATGATGTCACTTAACTCCTAGGCTTGCACCACGCTATTCCTAATCTTACACTGTTGAGACCTGACTCACATGCTGGGGAAAACTTGGATTCACTATCCTTCCCCTCATTTGCATAGGATTTCCTACTAATGCACTGAGCCTCCCCCCTTAGCAACCACTACTTACTGGCCAGGTTGTCTTCTGCCTGCCATTGACTTGCATGGCAGAATACTGATTTTAGTTAGAATGCTTATTTTAGGTTTATTTTATTATTTTCCCCCCAATCCCATTTGCGCACCGCTGCCCTACTCTTCAACAGCCGAGATCAGCTAAAAAAATAAAAGTTGATTTTTTTATTTTTTGAATTGTTTGCAATGCCAATGGCCTTATACCTGGCCATTGGCATGCTTACTACTTGAAATGCTGCCTTTATTTGGAGCTGTCATAGCTCCATTTTGAATTTTGCAGAAATGTACTCAGTTACTAACCGAGTACATTTCTACAGATAGCACTAGTCTTGCACGGACTGTTGCAAACTTCCTGGATTGCAAAATCACCTCATTTGCATGAATTTCACCTGCAAATGGGGTGATTTGTATGCCAGGGCTTAGTCTGTGCAAGATTAGTGCAGGAGCGCTCATGCACGCCCGCAGGCTGTTCCTGGATTGCACGGCAGACATATTGCCTGCTTGAGCTCTTGCACTGATCTTGCACTCCGTGCAAGCTTTTGAGAATCTGGGGGCTCAAGTTTGTAAAAGGTTACAGAAAACAGAGGGGGTACATGCAACCATTGGGGTGGGGTTGCTGAGCAAAGTGGTAAATTGTACTAAATGGCATTTGAAACATTCAAACTGAAGTACAATTAAAAGAAATCTAACAAACACAGAAAGTATGGTGGTTGATTTTCAAAAAAGGTCAGAAAGGGTTCACTGCAGACCTTAAGCAGATGAAATGTAAACAGAAAAAAATGTTAGAAATCTTTTTCAAATGAGTATTTAAACACGGTAATATAGATGTGAAGAAACAAATAAATACCCTAACAGAAAGTCTCTCTCAGCTATCAAACACATGTGGGACATATAGGGAAATGCATTTTAAATGGAATCTGAAGTACAATAGGTTAAATAAATCTTGACTCAAACTGAATTGCATTGGGTGGAACATATGCAGATTCACAATATAAAGGTACTAGTGGTACAGGCTGTCCATGTTCCAGATGTAAAGTTCATACACAAGATACTTTCAGTTGCACAAGTCTTAAACCAACAGATTTTTAGCAAAAATGTTTAATTAGCAAACATGGTTATTTCAAAGGAACAAGGAAAAGATGCAAGAGGTTGTGAGTTTAGAAAGTTTAGCAGCAGCTCAAAAGAGGAATGAGCTATAGGTAACAATGGATATGCACGCTACTTTATGTCTATTTTTGCTGTAAGACAGTCAGCCTACTAAGCTATATACCTTGCCATGCAGCTAGCCCACCACCATATTTCAGCCCCATTTGTTGCATGTACCATGACACTTACATGAATGACTTAATCAGCTAAAGCATTGTGCATCATATTTCTTCCACAGTGGTGCAAAGAGCAGGTGCTGACAACCAAATGATTGTGTATGAATCAAATGGCTGTCACTGCTGTAGGATAAACTTTGCATTGCCTCTTACTCGCAGTGCAAAGACTGTCAATGAATATAGCTACACATTAATATTAGTTAAAAGTACGACGACATATGACAAACACTAGACTAATGTGCAAAATGCTGGTATAAGAAAGAAATGTGGGACATAATGAAGCAGACACCCACACATTTGTGACCAAAGTATTATATTTAAATAAATAGTTTTTTAGCACTAACTAAATGAATATATTTTTTTTGAGATTTTTGTCTCTTCTAGCAATAATATTGAAATGTTCTTTTTATCCTGTTGTCCATGTTTCTTACTTTGTTTCAGGTTGTGAAAGTCCCTACTTTTACCGGAGCATTAAAAATTTGGGAAAAGGCCATCACTTGAAATTTCTCCACTTCACTCCAACATATGAAGGTGCTACAGTTTTTTGTATCCTGGTAGCAGGACTTTTTTGACACTAAAAAGCAATTAAGTGGAGCAGGCTTCCTGAAGCGGAGAAACCATTCTTTGTACTTTACTCCCCCAGTTTGCACATTGTTTTGTGTTGTGGGTAAAATCTGATTTCACTTGAGATAAAATAAGTAGACAGGAAACAACTACTTTAAATTGAACCGCTATAAAAGTGAGGTACTTTTGTTTATTTGCTATTGGTTTGATCATATCAGGGAAACTGAATAAATTCTCACTGGCATTAGACGTCCAGCATAATCTTTAGACTTTTAGCAGGTTATAAGCATTGTAGTGTATTTCATAGGTTAATAAACTTGACATTTAAATTGTATGGCTATAAATCACATAGTTATGAATAGTAACATACAGTAATAAAAATAGTGGGCTTTTTCTTTGATAACGTTTTTAGCATTTTCAAACATCTATTGTTAATTTCAGTTTTTGTTTACATTTGAATACTGGACTGTATTATTTCAAGTAATAACTATGGACACAGTTTATTTAGTTGTTATACATCTGAAATACTTACAGTCTTTCTGCAAAGTGGAAAATTCTGGAACCTAGGATGAGTCAAGTTATTCTGAGACAGAATGCTTGACACAGTGTCGATATGTAGTAAAATATGTAATTTTGGCATCACTTTAATGTTGAGCTAGCAGGTATATAATTCAGAAAGAGACAACTACCCTTTTCTGAACTGCACACCTTTAAGTGCATACTCATTGTAACCCGGCTAGGAATGAATGGTGCACAACATTCTGGTTGCTGTCACAAGCATTATACTGGAGAACCACTTGGGGCACCCATCATTGTGTCCACATCTTAGAAGCACACAACAATTTGAAAAAGAGTGAATAATACTTCAGTGCATGCACTTTTGCTAGGGTAAATGAGAGGGTGGCCCTGTGTGTCCTACATTTTAGATGTGCACATCATGATGCAGAGGTAGAATACTTGTAGTGACCTCTATCATTAGGTACCTGTGCAGTACTATTTTACAGTGTCTCCCTGTAAAGTTATATGTTCATCATACTGATCACTGCTGCAGTAGCCTTAGCTATATAAATTATATCCTACATAGCATATAACAGCTGGCCAGCTTTCATAGCTTCCAAGCACCTTCCATTCACCAAAACCATCAGCTAACCACCAATTCCTTCAGAGATTTCCAACCACAGAATAATACACTCCTCAAAGACTTTCAAGGATTGATGGTCAGTTTGCGCTCTACCTTTGCTGGGCAGATAAGTTCCCTTTAAAAAAAAAATCTTCTATTTAAAAAAAAGAAAATGTTTGCTCAGCTGAGTTATTTTAAAACTAGGAGTTTGTTTTAACAGATTGTCATGAGACTGTATTGGACTTTTCAATGAATGTGATTTTTTTGCTGTCAATTTAAAAGTTTTTTAAAGTAATTGAAAAACATTTTTTTTTCTGTGGAGAAACTGTGTTTACTTTACTTTTTTGGGCTGCCAGCATATTTTAAAGTGCTTTTTATTGTGCTTTATGTGAAAAAGTGACTTTTTACTGGCTTTTGTTATTTGTTTTTCCCAAGTAAAAGGCACCATTTTGGCTTGACCATGGAACAAACTATCAGTCCCATAGTCAGTCTTTCTTCTAGACACAAAAAAGAAAAAGTAAACACCCTTTGCCACTACAGCAGGCTATTGATTTGCTGCAGCCACAAGTGGGTGACTCTGCTGTGGCCATTAGCTGTACCTCTGACCACTCATCTTTTATCCCGGATCTTTGTTGTGTAGTGCCTACAGCTACTATGGACCAGGGGTTAGCCACATTCTCTGTGGTTGTTGGGGTCACCTCAGTGGACAAGGGAAAACCACTCTTTTTGGTCCTGGGAGTGGAAACAGAGAAGGCTTCCTTGTTTTGCCAGAATGTTGTGCCCATCTCTGGGGAAGCTGCTGCTGCATTTAATAACTGTTGGTTCCCATTTTGTCAGTCAAAATAAACAGAAAACAAAATATATATCTACTTCTCCTCAAATTTCCTTAGACATGAGTAATTTACTAGCTCTGGCTCAGGGTTTAATTCAGTCTGTTGATCATTTTTTAAAGTAGTTTCTGGTAAAATAAAGAGGAATATCTCTTTTCCTGAAAAGCTTCAAGATTCTGGAATCTGGACAGGAAGATGAAAGGACAGATACAGGGTTTTTTCAGATTTCTGATTCAGACTCAGAGGAGAACTCACTTTCTGATTCTCCATCTAAGGGTTTTTCTTTCTCTAAGACTGTTTCCAGAATATGCCAGTGTTTTCAGTGGGAGAGCACTGAGGTTTCTCAGTCCCTCAGAAAATACTATGAACTGTTACAGAAAGAATTTCTAGAACCTTCAACTATTCCTCCAGTTCTGCCAGCTTTGGTGAATGTGTATGTTACTGCCTGCAATTTTCTGGATAGCCAACCTGCTGCCCCTAAAAAGACAGATAGGATGTATAAAGTTCCACAGTCTTTTAAGGTTTTTATACACTTTTGCCAAACCTGGAACAACAGCTATAGCTTTAGTTAATCCTACTGCTGCTAAACATTTAATTCCAATCCTACTCTTTCTGATAAGGATGGGAAGATTATTGATAAGTATGGGAAAAAAGTGTATGCTTCTGCAACTTTGATTTTCAGAATTTTGAATTGTCAGACTCATTGTTGAGTTTATACTGATTAATTGTAAAAATATGAAGAATGTTTTTTTCTGCAGTTTCTTCTTGTGAGGAAAAATCTGCTTTAGATAACATAGTCTCCTCTACTGCAAAATTCACTACTCATTATTACAGTGTGTGCGTGACAGAAACGTCTTCCAAGGCTGTGGCCACTGGTACTATTTTGAGGAGGTCTGCCTGGCTATGTTCTCAGAACTTCCCAGATGATGTTAAAATGAAATTTTAAATTCTCCTTTGGATAGAGATTTAATTTTTGGCCTCACCACAGCAGAAGTGATCAAATTGTGTGATGAAAGGGGTAAGAAGATACAAAGTATCTCTAATTGTTTTCAGCCATTGTTTTACACATTTTCTAAGGGATTCTCTAAATCTGATCTAATTTTGTCAAAAAAAAAAACAAATTAAACAGTCTCAATAAAATGAACATAAACAGACAATTAAGAAGAAATGGCAAGGGAATTCCAAAAAGAAGTCTGGAACCTCCCCAAACCATGGATAGTCCAACAAGCCAAAATGACAATTTAAGGGAGCTTCTTCACAGATAAACATAAGAACATGAGAATTTAATACACCCTGACCCCAGTAAAAAGACTGCCCGGATGATAGGGTCTTTACTCATTTAAGTATCTATTTACTGTGGATGTGCAGCAGATACTTACAAGGGCAATCAAGCCTGCTACAAGACAAATCATATGTTAGTAAATGGAAAAGGTTTTCTAGTTGATGCCAGCAACATAACCATCACCCATTCAAGGCTAATTTTTCTCTGGTTTGACAATATTTATGTGAGCTACTATCCTATGGTCTTTTTTTACTCTTCCATCACTGTTTGTTTATTGGCCATTTCAGCATGTCTGTCCATGGATCTTCCTCTTTCAATGCATTCCCACATCATAATGTTTTGAAAGGAGTTTTGCATAAGATGCCTCTATGTAAACCAGTGGCCCCTCATTGAAATCCTAATTTTGTGTTGTAGATGTTAACAGTTGCTCCAATTTCTTCCAGTTAACCTGATTGGCTTGAGGCTCTTAACATGGAAAACAGTTTTACAGATTGCTCTGACCTCTGCCAGAAGGGTATCTGAGTTGCAAGCTCTTATGGTGAGTCAACCCTATCTCGTTTTCCACAGAGACGCTGTTTCTTTGAGAACTAATCCTTCTTTTTGCCTAAAGTGGTATCCAAGTTTACTTTAAGCCAGACTATCCATTTCCCCATTTTCTTTCCTGATCCTAAATCTGAGGGAGAAAGGATGCTCTATAACTTGGATGCCCACAGAAAACTGAAGTATTATCTTGACAGAACTAAGTCTTTCAGGTCTTTGGATCAGTTGTCCATTTCTTGTGAAGGTAAGAAGAAGGGACAAGCAGTGTGAAAATAGACTATTTCCAAATGGTTGTCTAAAGCTATTACATTTTTTTTAATCTCACTAGAGCAAAACTATTCCAGATAGGGTCAAGGCCCATTCTATCAGGCTTCATCAATAGCTTTCTGGAAAAGGTTGGATTATAGAAGTATTCTATAAGCTGCAGCTTGGTCCTCTGTACACACTTTTGCAAAACACTATAAGTTTAATTGCTTCTCTATATCTAGATCATGCTTTGCTAGGACCATTTTCCAGGGGCTCCTGGACTCTTCTTCTTCCAAATCAAAAATATAGTAAGCTAGAGTAATCTACCCATATAACTAAGGCTACTGCAGCAGTGATCAATATGATGAATGTGGTACAGTTGTGTAAATAAACATACCATAACTGTAGATATTCAAATGATCACTGCTGCAGTAGCCACTTTCACCATCCATCTCCTTGTTTTTCGGTTTGTTGTTTGTGTCAGGGTGTGGACATTTATTTTTTGTTCTTCCTAGCATTTTTGTTTTAGGGATCATCCTCCCTCTGTCTGCTGGTGTGAAAGTTCTGAAGAACGTGGCCGCCAAACCTATCATTTAGTCGGCTCAGCTTGAGCTGATAGTTGTTTTGGGTGCATAGAAGATGTTGTGAAAGCTTTGGAAGCTAGCCAGCTGTTATATCTTATGTGGGATAGAACTCATATAGGTAAGGCTACTGCAGCAATGAAGATTCAAACATCTATTGTTATGGTAAATTTACTTATACAATTTTACTTTATGGCTTATTGCCACACAGCATAGAAGGAACAGTAGTCTGTAGTATGGAGCACTTAGGCTAAGCTATATGCTGGTTACTGCTTTGCAAACCATTTGGACTATTTATTTTCTGACTAACATCATACATTATGGAGTGCTGCTGGAGTGCTGCCATATTATGACCACCTATCAGACTATGTGGTTAATCCAGTCTTCCCAAGCATTCCAGTACTGTTATATAGCCACAGTGCTGTAACTGGTACTGTAATATAGCCACAGAGTTACACTTAGTACTATAAAAGTCAGTGCTATGATGTGTCAACAGTGCAGTAATTATTACTGGAATATAGACATAAAGTAATTGTATAGGCATTATTGCAATGTAGCTGCAGTGCTACTGTAATAAAGCCACAGTGATATATACTTTACTGTAATGTAGCAGCAGTGTTATAGTCATTACTGTAATGTAGTGCAGTGTTATAGACATTACTGGCTGCAGTGCTACTGTAATGTAGCCACAGTGATATAATCTTTACTGTAATGTAGCAGCAGTGTTATAGCCATTAACATAATGTAATTCAGTGTTATAGACATTACTGGCTGCAATGCTACTGTAATGTAGCCACAGTGATATAATCTTTACTTACTGTAGCAGCAGTGATATAGTCATTACTGTAATGCAGTGCAGTGTTATAGACATTACTGGCTGCAGTGCTACTGTAATGTAGCCACAGTGATACAATCTTTACTGCAATGTATCAGCAGTTATATAGTCATTACCGTAATGCAGTGCAGTGTTATAGACCTTACTGGCTGCAGTGCTACTTTAATTACCCACAGTGACATAAGCTTTACTGTAATGTAGCAGCAGTGTTATAGTCATTAACATAATGCAATTCAGTGTTATAGACACTACTGGCTGCAATGCTACTGTAATGTAGCCACAGTGATATAATCTTTACTTACTGTAGCAGCAGTGATATAGCCATTACTGTAATGCAGTGCAGTGTTATAGACATTACTGGCTGCAGTGCTACTTTAATTATCCACAGTGATATAAGCTTTACTGTAATGTAGCAGCAGTGTTATAGTCATTAACATAATGTAATTCAGTGTTATAGACATTACTGGCTACAATGCTACTGTAATGTAGCCACAGTGATATAATCTTTACTTACTGTAGCAGCAGTGATATAGTCATTACTGTAATGCAGTGCAGTGTTATAGACATTACTGGCTGCAGTGCTACTTTAATTACCCACAGTGATATAAGCTTTACTGTAATGTAGCAGCAGTGTTATAGTCATTAACATAATGCAATTCAGTGTTATAGACATTACCGTAATGTAGTTGCAGTGATACAGTCATTACTTAATGTAGTTCCTGTGCTATTGTAATGTAGCTGCACTGCTCTAGTTGATACTGTAATGGAACTGCAGTGTTGTAGTCATTCTTGTAATGTAGCAGCATTGTTAAAGTCATTGATGTAATGTAGTAGTAGTGTTGGATTCATATTGTAATGTAACCACAAAGCTGTAGATGTTACTATAATATAGTAAATGAGCTAGATGTTACTATACTGTAGTGAAAGTGCTACAGACATTATTGTGACGTAACTGCAGATCTATAGTCAGTACTGCATGGTAGTTGCAGCTGAGTAGTCATTAATGTACTTTAGCTCACTGCTATAGTTTGTGCTATGATGTAGCTTTATCAATAGCAGTTTATGTGTTGTGTGTGCAAGCAGACAGAAATGCAGACATAAATATAAATACATGTGTTCCACAGGCACACTCTTTGTTAGGGCTCCTCTCTAAGAGTGATGGCTGTCCCTGAACTACAGCACTACTTACACATATGCTGTGTAGCTTAGTCTTGCTGTGGACAGCTGTGGTAGTGTGGATGTTATTATTTGTTAAAGTATTGTACATCAAATGCATTTCTGATGCATGGTAACATATTCCATCTGAAATTAAACACTACTGTACAGATTTCTTGTTTCTCTGCCTTGTGGACTGCTCTTTTTCCTACATTTTGCAGCACATCCATTCTTTTTTTTAACCCCCCCCATTATGCATCTTCCAGCTGACCATTTGCTGCTTTCCACTCCTATTAGTCCTAACTCTAGTATCCCCTGTATTACTTTCCTGTGGTTGGAACCATCTAGGCCATAGGTGGGTTTAGAGGGGGGATGCCGAAATGTAGATTGGGGCCTCTAGCAGTGTTATATATGCACACTGATTCTACATGCTGCATACACCAACAATTCAGGGACTTCGGAGATTCCTAATGCTAAACATAGGAATATGGTTATAAAATAGTTCTGGATAACCATAGTCATCACAAACATAGGCAAAGTTGCCAGATACACCAGTATATGTATGTATGTATATATATATATATATATATATATATATATATATATATATATATATATACATAAATATATATTTTTTTCTTCTTCTTTCGGCTTTTCCCGATTAGGGGTCGTCACAGCAGAACTCCGGTCCACTAATGATTGGTAGTTGATTTTTACGTGCCGAGTTACCATCCCTGATGCACAACCTTCAACGAAGGTATGCCCATTCACGCATGTCTCCACGCAGAAGACGCTGTAACTGAGAATCGAACCGGACAGCGTCTTACTGTGAGGTGGCAAAGCTACCACAGCACTACCACCGCGGGTTTATATATATATATATATATATATATATATATATATATACATATATATATATATATATATATATATATATATATATATATATATATATATATATATATATATATATATATATATATATATATATATATATATATATATATATATATATATATATATATATATATATATATATATATATGGGTCTGCTACACTAAACCGACAGCACACAACACCAACAACCACAACACCGACACCACAAGAATGAAACCGCAAAAACACGAAAGTTCACATGCCCGACAAACCACAATTCCGACAGTTAACAAGCACACCAACAACCTAAAAACCTACACTACACCTTACACACAACTATCTGTGCACTAACTTTAACCCAAACCCTAACCCCAAGGTCCATCACTATTGCACACTTACCTTACTCGGAACCCTAACCCTAAAGTCCGACACTACCGCACACTTACCTTACCTGCACCCTAACCCTAAATTCCGACACTACCGCACACTTACCTTACTCACACCCTAACCCTAAGTCCCTCACTATCGCACACACACCTTACCTGCACCCTAACCCTAAGTCCCTCACTATCGCACACTCACCTTACCCACACCCTAACCCTAAATCCCTCACTATTGCACACTTACCAAGTCATGCTCACACGTTTCCCATGTCGGTGTTTTTGCTGTTGGGATTACAAGTTGTCAGTTATCTGCTCCGTCCGTCTTCTAGAGTCAGTAATGTGATTGTCGATCTTCCGAGCTGTCGGTCTACCATAGAGAACCTATATATATATATATATATATATATATATATATATATATATATATATATATATATATATATATATATATATATACAAACACTCAGATACTGAGATCTGTGACCTTACATCGAATGCTCATGCCCGTGAAGCACTTAATATCGATCCCAAAAGAATGGAGCTCACCTCAAAGAAAACAAACCTAAAAGAAGAAAAATCTGTTTCGTGCAGTGGGTTTTGCTTTTATGCATGGAGACAGCCAGACATCCCCTACCAATTATAATATATATATATATATATATATATATATATATATATATATATATATATATATATATACACTGTATGTACCCACTCCAAGATCAGACAATGGCAGAGAAAGGGCAAATTCTCACTTCCTTCTGTACAGTGGACTCACAGAAACAGATATATACATTTTTCTATTACGTGTGATTTCTCTCTCATATGCTGGCAAAAGAAAACACTCAACTTTCTGAATATTCAGTGTGATGAATGGATCTCATATACACACGCTTGCGAGCACCCACACACACACACGTACACTCACACACACACACATACACACACACATGCACAAACTGCAATCTCATAGTTGGTAAACATATATATAGGTATCGGTGGTGCAGCAGTTAGCGTTGTCACCTCACAGCAAGAGGTTCTCTGGTTCGATCCTCAGCTGGGGTGCCTTCTGTGTGGAGTCTGCATGTCCTCCTTGTGGTCATGTGAGTTTCCTCCGGGTGCTCTCGTTTCCTCCCACATCCCAAAGACATGCTGTAGGTGGATTGGACACTCTAAATTGACCCTAGGCATAAGTGTGTGCATGTGTGTGCCTTCTGTGGAAGGTTGGGTGCTGGGCTGGCAACTTGACACTGTAAAACTCCACTGACAATCATGAGTGGACAGGTGATCTGCTGTGGCAACCCCTAACTGGGAAAAGATATAAATATATATATATATATATATATATATATATATATATATATATATATATATATATATATTTTATATACATAAAATAACATTAGTATGGTTTTATTAGGTACGGAGACGCTTGTAGTGACATTTGTACATGTACTCCCTGAGCAGGAATATCACTGTTTAGAATAGGTAACTCTGACTCATTACATTAAACTTTAATAATAATAGGAATACTGTGCATTATTCCACTGCATTGGAATTGGCTGAAAAGAAAGGCATCATCCAGATTAAGTGCCATGGCCTGTTATCGATTTATCCCAGAACTGTTCTTGTCTGACTATGTTTAAATGTCCATTAAATTGGAATATGTTTTTTGTCTTAAAGGTGAGCAGTCACTGTCCAGCAGTTTATGGAAACTGATAACCTAATTTTATGCTGCATTCACAAGGAAAATGGGTCGTAGCAACACTAAGTTATGATGATTATCTTAGTTTTTAACCTTCATGCTGCCAATCTTAATTGTCTGCGACCCAGGCATTTAGAAAACGGAAATGAGAATAAATGCAAAAGTTATGTTATACATTTAAACAAGTATTAATAAAAACAAAAAGCTACAATAAGGAAACTGGATGCAACAGTTTGATTCCTGTAGAAACAATATGAAGATTATGCCAATATGGATTAAAATATTGCTCATGTACTTGAAAACAAAGAAGGTGGATATTATTATTTCTGATTCTAGACAGGGAACTAATTTGTTAAATTCATATTTTGATACCAGAGAAGCTTTAAACAAAATAGTTTATATAGAGAGCTGTTGTATGTTTTCAACATACTGTCTGTTCACTTAAATTGATCTTTTTGGAAAATATGTATAATTTCCATATTGAGATGTCTTCATTGTAGGCCTAAATTTGATCACAACAGACTTACTTCTCTGACTGACCCTTGTTGGGTGTATTCATTCATCTACTTTGAATGGTGTTTTTTCCACTTTGGCATTATTTATTCTCTTCATTAAATGGAGACAAGGAGTTTAGACGGATTTGGTATCCTATTTCTTTATTCTTGTCTGTATCCAAGGAGCTTAAGTTGTTCATATAAAGCCAAGTTTTGGAATGCTAAGACCTAGCAGTTTGCTTTCTTTTATGTATCGTGGCTTTCAGCTAGGATGTAGTAAGACACCCAGTTCACTTTATACAAATTATATTTGAGACAATGGCTCAAAAATGAATTGTTAGATCCTTGTTCCTGGATCCTACAACATTTTTAACATCAGACTGAGTTGTGTTATTCTACATTATGCACATATTTTTCCTACACCTTTGTCAGATGGGCTTAGGAAAATGCTTCAGACAGATTATGTTCTACAGGCATGCATTACTTTTGTTAATTCTACCTGGTTCTGGTGTTCCAAAACATTCTGTTTTCAGTTAGGATTACCACTTCCTGAAATAGGCAGTCCTACTAAAAAGTCAAATGGTGTGATTTTATTTTATTCTATACAGCAGAAAATTGTAGTTATCATTGAAACACATTGATATGATAAAAACACAGAAACACCACTGAAGTATAGTAACATTCTAAGACTTACACTCTTCAGTTTTGTAAAACACTGTCAGTCATCCTTCTGCACTGATTCAGGCTATGATTTGTCATGTTAAATCTTCAGTGTCACTAAAATAAGTCCCACATTGTGCTACTGAAAATGTGACAGACCTATGTAGGTCCCATTATTTGTTATTATTTCATTTTCATTTATTTACTTATTTCCTAACTACATACATCAGTACATTTGAAATTTTTCAGTCAAGATCCAGGTCAAAACAAAATACAATAAAACTGAAATTGCTCTGCTGATATGTAGCAGTATTTAAATACAGCAGAGAGAATGAGGTCATTAGACAACAGTAATAACTATATTATCTTTAACATTATGTAACCTTTATTGTATTGTATTGCTTATGGAGCTTTTCTCCCCGGGCCTCCACTGAAAATGGGCACTTCTTGGCCCAGTGGACTTCCCCGGTAATCAAACTGAAAGTAAATAAATAAAATAAATAAATATTACTGATTGCTGTGTTCAGCAAAATGTATGCATACATGTGCTAACTGGTAACTAATCATGAGATCAATGGTCTGTGTCACCTGCACCCTGTTTAACTGGGATAATTTCACATCCAAACATCTATCCATCCATCCATCGATCCATCCATCCGTCCATCCATCCATCCATCCATCCATCTATCCATAACCTCCTTTTTTCCCATCTGTACAAATGGGGTTGGGTTGTCATAGCAACACCAGCCATCATCTAGAGAAAATATTCATACCACTGTATGGCTGCATAACCATACGTAACCTTGGATGGGTCCCCTTTATGATATTACAGGATGCACAACCTCTATAATACCCAGGGCTGTCTTTTGTTCATTTTTTTCCTCTAGTTTAGAAAAAACTGTCAGGTTCATGAAAAAAGTAATTTGTTTCAAGACCTCTGTCTCTGTTCATATAAATTGCAGTAAAAGTATAGGTAGTTCAGAATTTTATTTCAGTCAGTTTAGGGAAAATCTTCTAGGCACAAATGCCTTTTTTAAGAGCACTCCTGGAGCACTGTCTGGATTTACAGTCACATGATTTACAGTTAGTGAAGAAGAAAAACAGTCAGAAGTAAAGAATTAAGCTTGTTAGTAACTCTCACCTTTGAAGTTCTGTTTTCGTATTTTTGTATCAATAAAAAAGGTCATTAGGTGAGTCTTTCAGACAATAGATAACCACTGATTCAACGTAAATGATTAGTAGATACATCAAAATTAAATGATAGACAAGTTAGTTAAGCAAGTAGGAAGAATAAAATATGTTGTAGACAAAAACATTGCTATTTCCTTGTCCTTGGAAAGTGAAGGAAATGGAAGCATAGCTTGAGCCTAGTACAGATGAAGAGAATCCGTGTTTGTTAACTGTGGGTATTTAAAGGAGGTTAGTAAGTATGGACATATCCAAGCTTCCTGTCACATTTAGTTTCACCTTATAAAGTCTCATAAGGAGACATAGTTAGCATAATGGTTAAGGTCTTGACCTCCAGTGCATAAGGTTAGATACTGACCTCTGGCCAATGTCTGTATGGAGTTTGTATGTTCTCATTGTGCCCCTGTGAGGTTGCTTCCATCCTCACCCCAGAAAAAAAAAAAACATACTGAGTGTTTCCACCTCAATCTCACCCAAGAATAAAGTTGTGGCCAGCAGCAGTACAAACTCTAGATAGTACCTGTTGGGAGAAGAGCTGTATAGCCCAACAGCTTTAGGCATTAACTGTAGTGCATTGTATCCTCTAAATAGGAGAACATGGATCATAGACTACACTCTGTGCCAGGGCTAGCCACTCAACACTGTAAACTCTGGCTCTAGTGATCAGGTCATGTCGACTAATGTCACCAAAAATATGAGCATGGCTATTTACCGGTGATAAGTGGGTTGAGGATATGGCCTATGCTAAGCTATGCCAGGCACCAGCACTAATAGTAGAAAGAGTTTATGTGCTCCTATTGGCCAATGTGTGCCTGCCATAAAGCTCAACAACCTTGAGTCATTAAGTTACTGGCCAGTGGCTGTCCAGTTGTCCAGCTTTGGTTACCTGGAATAGCTCTGTTGAGCAAAAGCTGGACATAAAACTAATCAATCTTCCAAACTAAGGATTCTACACTGTGTAGGTCCACTGTGAGGATACAGTTTGGAAATTGATGACATGATGGTAAAACAGGGGCTGGGCATCCTCTATATCCAGGAGACAAGATGGAAGGGCAGTGCAGCAAATGCACATGACTTAGGATCCAGAGTCTACTACTTAGGAGGACAGGCCAGAAATGGTGTGGGAATTTTGGTGAGGGAGAGGCTTCAGAAGACAGTGAGAGATGTCTTCAGAATTCCAAGAAAGTGTCAAATCAACCTCAAAAACAACAGTATACCACAAAAGGAGTGTGAACCAGTTTAATAATCCATTGTATCAATGCAGATAAAAACAATTACAACTCAAATGCAGGTTAAGCACTTTTGTTTGTGTAAATCCTAGACTTCATCAGAACAAATATGTTATGCATCACTATTTATTTATATACAAGTCGGCCAAGCAAAAAACCCCCTCATTTATACACAATTAAACAATTAATCAATTGACAACCATAATATGTGCTAAAAATAACCTCATTCTCTAAAATCAAATGCTATTTAAAATATAGAGAACTTGAATATAAAAACCATAAGGTTCAGAACCCATTCATAAAGACTTTCAGCCATATAAATGTCAGAAATTCAGATACTATCCATCGTGTCTTCAGAATTAGTAACTGACTCATGGCAATCAGACTCCAATGGTAAGAACAGGGCAGTATTCATAATCTCAGCCTATGTCCCATAGCAGGATTGTGGCAGCATGGAAAAGAGTGCATTCAGGCAGCAATTGCAGAACCCACTAGATAAAGTAGAACAACATGAGTTGGTGTTGATAATGGGGAACTTGTATGAGCATATTAGAAGTGACTGACCAGGATATAAGGACTGCCTGGATCCACATGGGTGGGCAACAGGAATAAAGAAGGAGAGGCCATTCTAGACTTCTGTCTGGCAATTGGCTTGATGGTGGCCAGCTCATGGTTCAGCAAGAGAGACAGTCATAAGATCACACAGTAGCCAGCATGCAACTCAGGTAGACTTTCTCCTAGAAAAGAAAGGGCACCAGGTATAATCAATGATTGCAAAGTCATCTACAGTGAAACAATCAGCCCACAGCAGAAACCTCTGGTTGCCACAGTAAGCTGCAAACAGTGCAAAGAGAAGTCTCTAAGGTTAACAGATACTAGGCTGAAGAACCTGAAGTTGACTGGAGAGAAAGGAGGAGAGTTCAGGGAAATACTCAGGGCTCTAGCACCACAGGAAGAAGAGAAAATAGGTGGAGTTGAAGAAGACCAGCATAGCATATGTGGAGCCTATAGAACATATATGTGGCCGAACCAGATATGGAAATAAAGTGCATAAGAAAAGTTGGGGAGGAATGCAGAAGTCCAAGATGTCATCAAAAGAAAAAAAAGGAGTGCAGGAAAAAGTGGGAGACAGAAAAGATGGACCAGGATAAGAACGAATATTGGTTGGTTAGCAAAGCAGCTAAGACAGCAGTTGCAATAGCAAAGAACAAGGCATCACAGGTGCTCTACCTGCTTATGAAAAGTGACTCAGTAGATGTTACAAATAAACTCTATCAGGTTGCAAGGCAAAGACTGAAAGATAAAGAAGAGTCATCAGACACCCTTCATAAGGGATGCCAGCAACAACCTGCTCATCAGCCCACAGTACATCAAGGGCAGATGGAAGGAGTACTTTCAGCAGCTTCAGAATGAAGAAAACTCCACAGAAGCTGTACTGCTTCACACACAGCCTACAATGAAATAAAAAGAGGAGCAGCAGGCTCAGATGAGGTCACAGCAGATATGATAAAGATGCTGGGTGAGATAATGAAAAAAAAAGGCCCCTGAGGGTATTCATCGCAGTATAGAGAGAAAAGCATATCCCACATGACTAATGAATAAGCATATTAGTGCCAGTGTCCAAGAACAAAGGGGACATTCACAGCTGTCAGCAGTATAATAGTATCAAACTGCTGTCATACTGCAGGAAAGTTCTGCAGAGGGTGACTGATAGAAGAATACACAGAGTAATAGAAAGTAAGACAGGAGACAAACAATTTGTATTCAGATATGGATGCAGCATAAGTGACCTGATATTTGCAGTGAGACAGATAGTTGAGAAGAAGCTAGAAATGAGAAGGGAGTCCAACTGGGCATTCCTAGACTTGGAGAAACCATACGACAAAGTACCAAGAAAGCTGATTTGATAGTCACAGTTCAAAGTTCCAGAAACACTGGTAGAATTAGTTCATGCTATGTACAAGGACACAATGATATACATACGAACAGTGTTCAGACTCACAGAGGGGTTCCCAGTGGGATTTTGTGTGCATCAGGGTTTAGCTCTGAGCACACTGCTATTCATGCTGGTGATAGACAACATTAGCAAAAGAGGTCAGAGGGGATAGATCAACAAAGTTACTGTATGCAGAAGGTGTGGCAATATAGGCAGGCTCTGAACAAGAACGTCAGCGAAGGATAGGGGAATGGATTGCACTTTCAATGAGGGTAGGAAAGTGGCATTGAACCAAGACAAAAGGTGACAGTTGCTGTGATGCCCTGACCCAATGTAGAAAATGGGAAAAAGGAGGTTGGTGATGATGAGGATGATGATGATGTTAAAAGTGCAGTAAGCTTCTGGTCCATCAAATATGGACTACCCATAATTGCTACAGGCTCTAAGAAAGACTCTTCCACACTACAGAGTATCAAAAAATAATCTGTCACTTTCTCACCCTCTCATGAGCACCACTGCCTCACCCTAAAAAAAATATCTTCCAGTCAGCATAAGATTAGACCAGCTACTAGGCTTTTTCATCTTTAAACATCTAACTCAGTCTCACCACTAGCTGATAAACTTTATACTAGACACACATTCTACATCCCAGATGTTTCTCTTAAATAACCCCTCCACTCCAACCCCCACAAACCAGGCTATACTGCACAACCCACACTTTCCTGTACTTGCTCCTAAACTACGGGAGTCACTCCACCCTATGTAAAGGAACTGCAGTTCCCCTTTCAACCATCAGAGCTGAACTTAAACATTCCTCCACACCAAATCAAACTGTACTTAACACATAATAGGCCACGTTTCCTTAAGACCTCTCAACTTCTAACTGCACTTTCTTTCAACTACTAACACCTCTTAACACCACATCTTCCACCATCCCCTGCCCAGACTCTCATTACCCCAAAACATTACTACTATGAAGTAAATCTGAAATATAATTAGGAATTGTAAAATGTACATTTCCTTTATACTTGTTTCTAAATCTATTAATTGCCACTGCATATTTTTATTATATGTTGTTACTTTCTGTTCTTGATATGTACAGTTTACTGCATCTCTGTTCAACTTTTTTTACTTCATGAATTATTGTACCTGGTTAGTACCTCCAAATGGTCAGTTGTGATCAGTGTACTACCTCAGTAATCGATCAATCGATTGATCAACCCATCCATCCATCCATCCATCCATCCATCCATCCATCCATCCATCCATCCATCCATAACCCCTTTTTTCCCATTTTTGCACAGGGGGTCAGGGGGTTACTTCAACAATTACTATTATCTAGAGCCAAGATTTACACCACTGGGTGGCTAGCCATGTCATGGTAGTTCTTCCATAATACCCACTCACATGCACACTTACACCTATGGCTAATTTAGAGTGTCCAGTCAATTGGAATGTGGGATGAAACTGAAGCACCCAGAAAAAACCCATATGGACACAGAGAAGACATTCAGGCGTCCCAGCTAAGAATCAAACTGGGGAACCTCTTGCTGTGAGGAGACAACTCTATCCACTGTGTCACCCAATGTACTACCCCGGTAAATAAATGTAAAATAAAATAACGCTTAGTTATGCATTTGTAATGTTCATTAGATTACAAAAATTTGTTACAAATTCCTGAATCAAGTCTAAATGTTATACCTTTCACATCTGTTATTTGTAATAATCTTGTAACATTGCTCTTTAATGCTAATTTATAAAGAAAATTGCAAAATATGTTGGAGCTTGTCTCCCCAGGCCTCCGCTGAAAAAGGGCTCTTCAGCTCAGTCAGACAAACCCAGTCAACAAATGTAAAATAAATAAATAAATAAATCTGTAATATTTCATCCTTTCCAACTTCTTTCCTTTATCTTAACTTTAACCTCTCACCTTTGCCCCCTCCCTTTCATCTCCTCTCCATAGCTCTCTCCCCTTCATATTTTTACTCTACTCTCCTTTCCACTCTATACTTTCCTCACTTTAGTCTGTTTTCTTACATATCTTAGCTCTTGCCTCTCTCTCATCTGACGTTACTTTTTCATAACTTTCCCTACAGTTTTTTTTAATATTTCTCATCTGGCTTCAACTAATAACCATCTTGCATTATTATTCCGTATTCATCCTACTGAATGTTCTTTTTTATATCATGGGCAACTATTAGTCATTATGTTGTGTTCAAACTAGTATTCTTAAATATTTTTGGATATTTGTGTTTCTAAATGTTTGTATTTCAAAATGTATCTATTTCTAATTGTTGCATGTTAATATTGTTAACTATCTTTGAAACTTATCTCCCCAGACCTCCGCTGAAAATGAGCTTTCACCCAGACGGACTATCCCTGTAAACAAATGTTAAATAAATAATTAAATAAAATGAGCTTGTGTCTACAAAGGTTTGTGATTTATCTAGCCAATACAATGACATATTATCCTGGAATTTAGAGGAATTTCAGAAGGGTAGAATGGTTAATTTGGTAAGTAATGATGAACAATAATCATCATACCCAGTTCTGGCAAAAACATTAAGAAGGAAGCAGGTTCTATCTGTAATGAATATCTATTCCACTTAACCAGTGCTGATAATGTGGTATTAGGAAGAAAAATAAATTCACAAACCATGGTTGGATTAGTCTGAAGAGTCTTAATGTTGCCTTTAAAACCTTTTAAGAACCAGTGCAACAAAGGATAGCTCATATTTAGTGGGGTGACTGGGTGTCAGAATGTTTTTGCAAATAAAAATGAAAATTTTAATTTGAGTTGCTACTAACTGGTGTCATCCATTCACAGCAAAAGCATTTCATTTTATTTACTTATTTGTCCATATGAGTGAAATAGACCATCCAGGCCACTTTTCAATGGAATCCATCAAATGAAAGAACATACACAATATACAATATATTGAATCACTGTGATAGTAAGTACAAATAAGAATGCTAGCACTATGAAATGCAAATTATTAACAGTAATATACAAAATAATCCAAGAAGATGTAAGTATGCAACAAAAAAGGCAGTAAAGTAGCTGGTACATGTAATCCTGTATTCAGAGATGCAGAAGAATGCATTCTTCCTCAGTTATATATAATGTTAACCAACATACTGCCTACATTTCTGCTGCCATCTTATACCACAGCTACAAATCCAGTGTGCACGGTAATATTTTCCAGTGCACATTTAACTGCTTTGTTGTCAGAAGTGTACCTTAAATGATAAGGACCCTGTTTTATATTGTATTGACATATACGGGGTATGATGCATGTCCATATTTGTTATTCGAAGACTATGAACTTAATATCTAGTGGAAGATTTTAAAATGCATCAAGGTTTATGTCATGGATGTATATTAAATAAGAATAGCTTTTGTGTGTAAAGCAGCTTATTGTCAAATTTGCCTGGAACAGTGACATTTTAGCATAGCTCTCAACCTTTAAAATACATAATTAAGGACAGAGTGAAAAATAAGTATGTAAATTAGGGGGACTTTCTAAATACTGGCAGTTTTAACATAAAAAGAAAATTAGGTGTGAATTAACATGAATTTTTAGTTGAACATAACAAATTTATTAGTCAAAATTATGGACAAACCTAAAAAATTTGTATCAGTTGAGATATATGTTTGCTGGTTAATTTCAAACCATTTTATATTACAACTTGATATGCTGTGTTGAGTGAAAGCAAACCCAATTATCCATCTATAATCTGGGAAACTGTAAATGTGGTGAATAAAAAAAAGACAGAAGCAACAGTATAGTGGTAGAGTCTTAGCCCTAGGAGACAAAATGATTTAACTATGTAGGTCATACACAACTTTTTCTTTAAGTAGTAACAGTGCTTACATGTTTAACAAACTTCATTTATACATCTATAATAAGACAAAAATGGTAGAGCTAGCTTCTTCTATAATCAAATCACCAAAATAATTAATAATAAACCTTCAGTTATATGGAACAAATAGATGAAGTATTATATAACATTTGGTTCTTACTAGAAAGGTGTAGGGACCTAGCCTTTTATTAAAAGAAAACACTCAGTAGTACAACATATGTTGTCTAGCCAAGCCAAGTTATATAGGGTCACTATTAAGTGATTCACAATCATGTACTTTTCATATGGCACTACATTAAATTAAAAAATAATTTGCATGACTATGAATCACTAGGGCCGCGGTGGTGCAGCGGTTAGCATTGTCCCCTCACAGCAAGAGGTTCTCCTGTTCGATTCTCAGCTGGAGCACCTTCTCTGTGGAGTTTGCATGTCTTCCCTGCAGTCAAGTGATGTTTAAAGACATGCAGGTAGGTGCGTGAATGGGTGTGCCTTCTTTGAAGGTTGGGTGTCGGGTTGCCAACTCGGCACCGTACAAATCTACTGCCAATCATGAGCGGACCGGAGTTTCTCTGTGGCGGCCTCTAACCAGGCAAAGCCAAAAGAGTTTTATAACAATGAATCACTCACCTCGCTACTTCAAACAGCTGCTCTGTCTAGTGTCCTTCTTAACTGTACTAGCAGGTAGCACAGTTACCTAGCAGACCATAGACAGTCCCAAACCTGTTATCTAACACAGAGATAACAGAAGACTCTCTCATACACACACACACAAACATGCCCACACATAACATGCTGCATGTACACCAGCTACTATTGCACAGGACAGGCTAATTAGAAGAAAGACACTACAGAATATAGCTCTGCTCTAATCAGGCTATCATGTCCCACAGCATTGACCACAACCAGACACCCAGCCATATATCCCACATGGACACACACTTACATGCACTCACAATAAGCAGTCATGCAAATACACTCACAGAACTCCTCACTCTGTCCTTATATATATATATATATATATATATATATATATATATATATATATATATATGTATATATACACACACACACACACACACACACACACACACACACACACACACACACACACACACACACACACACACACACAGTCACAGAATTCCTCACCCTTTCCCTGCACTACATGCAGATACATACACATGCACAAACAAACACACACACAGACATACACTCTCATAGATTCTCATACACACACATTCTCATAGATTCACATGCACAGACAGACAGACAGACACATAGAAACACACATGTATGCACACATACAACACTATATGTCTGGATCAGGCAGTGCACGCTGAAGCTGCTCTACTTCACTGTGTGCAGATTCTCTCTCACTGAAATTTAGAGGTATATGCAGCCAAATTGTTACATTCATTTATATATTTCAGGCACTGTTCTGCATAGAAATTGTCTAGCACAGACATCTATGAATTAATGTACCAAACTGGTAACTCTCCTGAGCAATAGACCAGATTGCTAATGGACCTCATTGCATTGCATAGGTTTCCACTTCCCTCCCTGACTACCACATTTGCATGTGGTGCCAAAAGTCTTGCTGCTTAGCAGAGGAGATCTATGAATCTGGACCACCTTGCCTGGTGTGTAAAGCAACTTGCATGACTTGTGTACTAAGCAACCTGCTTATGAATATCACCCTTACTTTTGCCTAGATTGAATTTAAGCCCTATTGTACCTGACTACATTTGCATATATTTAACGGTGTTCTGTAGTTTTGAGCTGTGTAGGCAGACAGTGTCAACAGCAGAAAAAAATAGGTGACTCAGCATACTGTACAACTTTGACATTCCCACAGTGTTTAGCCACATAACTGATAAAAATAGTGAAAAGGCTAGTAATGAGGCTTGTGCGTTTCCATGTAGTACTACCAAAGGTGGAAGGATGGCATCATTTTATCTGCGAAACTGAAGACATGTCTTTTAGATAGTTTAGATAGATAGCAAGTCATATGCAAACTGACCACAAGACCATAGCTGGCTACAATATTCATAAGTTTTGCCATGATAAACAATTTAGAACACCTTATGTATAGCCAGAAAGAGCAGCCCTGCCACCCTGCTAAGGCTGAATTGAGAAATAATATACGGAACAGCATCAAGCAGGGCAATATATGTTCTTTGGCCATGTCTAAAAGCATTATGGGAGTTAGTGATGAAATTACTTTTGGTCAAGTGCTGAGAGTAACTCCATTTATCAAAACATTTGATAAGAGGTCAAAAGGACAATGGAATAAAAAACATTTAAGCTAGCCGAAACTCCATATCTGTATATTGTGCAAACATGAAAAGTCCATTTTCTTTCAAACTATAGCTACATAGCTGTTGTTGATGTAACAACTGCTAATTATTAAGTCTGGTTATGCAATGGCTCTGACAGAGATTTTCAGAAATTCTGGAGGTAGTTTGTCTAATGATAATGATTCAGATTTTAGCCAGTAAAGACATCTGTAATTTTCATATTAGGTTAGACAGTATGAGTAGGAAAGTGTGACATTCTCAATAAGTTGAGACCAGAATCGTCAATAAAAGAATCTAGAAACTGTACATGGAAATGGGTAGTGAACTCTTCAGAACTAAAGTAATGGAAACGGGAAAGGGGAACACTTATGGTCAGGATCTAGCTCTGGTTAAGGTTGTAATATTCTAGAACATCCTTAGAATCTGATCCAGGCAATAATTACTATTGTTTGACTGCACAAAAGATTGTATTAGGTTTCTATGTTTTCTACATCTTAAGAAATGTAATGTAGGTTTAGACTGATTATAGAGATATCTAAAGTAATTCCTGTCTGACATCTTATTCCTGACTTGAGAAGTAATCTAAGGGAGATAAGTCAGCCTGACTTATCACTTGTGTAATGCAGCCATAGTGAACAATATATATATCCTTTATGACATATTCCTAAACCAACATCTCAAAATGATGGAACTGTAGCTTTGTCAAATACTATCCTGTGAACAGGAGCCAATGGAAAAAAGTAAGGAACACTTACAAAGGTGTTAAGACCAATTTTATTCATACTTATAGACTGCAGGACCTCTGCATTTTATGGGTCCAACTGTTACCACATGCAGCAAACACAGGCACATGTCCATTGAAAGAGTCAGTGATGATATGTGTTGATGTAATACAGCCTGGTATTGTAGACAGAATTCAATCCAGTCTGAAAAAGCTAATGATAGTTGGGTGAGGAGTGGGATCATTGTCTATTATTTGGCATTTTCCTGGTGATGAGGATTACAGTGATCACGAGACACAGTGCTGTTAACTTCAGCATTAAATAGTAGGGCGGGCATCATGTGTGGATGATGCATATGACATTGGCACTCCATCCAGCTAGGGCATCAAAGACAATCTCCTGCATACAGGACAACATCTATTATGTTGATAGAAGCTCTACTCTGTGCTTCCATCCACTTCCTTTGGCTGAAGTAGTCCCAGCCCCTGGAGAAGAATAAAATTTAGGAGCAATAAAAGTATAAAATAATAGCTGGTCAACTGAAACGCATACAGTGGGGAACAAAAACTTTAATACAAAAAGTCCAAATTCATTGTGCTCTCTTAGCTCTGTGCTTTAACTTTCTAGCAGTAAAAGTAATCAGTCAGAATTCCAGTTAATATTATCTCAGTTAATATTCACATCTCCCAAGATGATCAGTGCTCTTTTATATTATCTTTTAGCCTGTGAATAGCCTCCCTGGCAATTCCCATAACTGGGATAATATAGAGACAATGCTTTCCCAGTATTTGCTGTCATATTAATCAGGATGGACTCCCTGTACTCACAGTATGGGACATGCTTACTTGATAAGAAGAAGGTGAGGTTTGTAATGAAATGGTATGGCAGCACACTTGAACTTTTGTGTTAATTGTCAGATGTGAAAATATTCCACCCATAGGATAACATTTCAGAGTTAAAAGTATCATGTGATTGTCAAGCTTCAGAATTTAACTGTGATGAAGACACCTCTGCAACTTCCAAAGCAAAACCTTCACAAACACTCCTACAACTGGGGCAGACTTAAGACTCTACCACTGGATGACGTTGTCCAACATTTTAATACTACCTTCCTAAGTATCCTAAATCAATCAGAATCCATCAGAACCAAAGGGTAAAAGCTAGGTCAGCCCCATCACTAAGTAAAATACCAAAATAGCCATAAAGCAAGAGATAAAGCTTGGAAAATGAAGTTACACATTAGGAAACCAGCTAACCTCAAACACTATAGGTATTAAAGAAATGTAGTCAAAAACCTTACCAAAAAAGACAAGAAAATAAACTACATAAAACCTCAAGACATAAATAAATAGCCCCCTAAAACTATTTAAGTCTTCAATAAGCAATCAAACCCAGCAAAAAATAACTCAGCCTACACCATTAATCCGTCAACAGAAAGACACTATAACCACAAAATTCAATCAGCATTTTATCGCACTCCTAAAAATCATAGGCAATATCCTGCCCCAAACCTCTCCCCAAAGTAACAGTTTGCTTGTGTCTTTCGGCTTTTCCCGGTTAGGGGTCGCCACAGCGGAACTCCGGTCTGCTAATGATTGGCAGTTGATTTTTATGTACTGGCTTGCTAGGCCTGATGCACAACCTTCAATGAAGGTACGCCCATTCACGCATGTCTCCATGCAGAAGACACTCTAGTTAAGAATCGAACCGGACGGCCTCTTACTGTGAGGCGACAACGCTACTGCAGCACCACCACTGCGGGTCTCTCCCCAAAGTAACAGCTACCTTCCAAACTTCTCCTTCAAACCAACACCTTTGATAAAAAACCTAACCAACTTAAAACCAATCTCCCAACAACTTGCACACAGAATGTATTAAGACTGCAGCCAATGTGTTTGCTTATCCAGTATCCATACTCATAAATCACTCTGATACAGAAAGATATGTCACAGAACTATGAAAAAAACCCTTTGATATACCACTGTGCAAAGATGGTCTAGCCACTAACCTAACAAATTATAGACCAATAGCTATTTTATCACATCTATTTCAGT
>NC_056738.1:209287571-209300071 GCF_019279795.1 Protopterus annectens
CTAGGAAGATTCTTAATGGTCCAACTCTGAAGCAGATGTGTTTTATTTCTTATACTCTTTGCATTAGTATTGACAAATTTCAGTCCTTATAAATTGCACCATGCACTGAGAACATTACTGATATCTTTAATAATGAGTCCTGGATTTGGATGAATATCCCAAAGGTAAAATAAAGGATACAGTGTAAGCACAGTCCTGATGAAGATATGCTATGATAGCTCTAAATGGTATTTGCTTTTTACAGTGCTGTGAAGTCTAACTACAAGGTACTAGTGCTAAGTCACCAGATAAGGTCAATGAGTCATGTTTTGCAGATAGCAAGTGCCTAACATATTATGGAAATTATCATAATAATATAGGAATCCTCTTTTGGGGTATAGACAGCCATTACACTGAAATAAATGTTCTGCACTTCAGAGCAAGTTATTTGAGCTTGTAGGTTGCGGGATGTCTCCCTGCATGGGCAATTGTTTGAGAGTACATGGCTGAATTGAAATTCTCCATTGCTAAAGCAAATCCAGTATTGGTGCTGGAATAATCAAGTGTGGGGAAGGGTTATAATACCATGCCCCCAGTACCCTAGAGACAACAGGTAGTACAGCAGGCACCCACAGCAGGATGCCCATTGGGTATGTCAGTGGTAGAAGAAAAGGCAGTGTTCAACAGTCAATGTCCTTATTGGTGTGTCAGGGGATACAATGGCTGCTGTGCTTGGTGTACGGTCCATGCTTATGGAACTACAACTGTGGTCCCACTTCATAAGGGCGGTGCCTCCACCGACCCTGGAAATTACCGCCCCATTAGCTTGACAAGCCTTATCTGCAGAGCCATGGAGAGGATCATAATGGAACTCATAAATAAAGACATAGGGAACTTGCAGACTTTGGATCCAACCCAGTTTGGCTTTGTCAAAGGCAGATCCTGCCTCTTAAACTTGGTTGACTTTTTCGAGACAGTCACCAAGGCCATTGATGAGGGAAAGGCAGTCCACACAGCCTACCTCGACCTGGCAAAGGCCTTCGACACAATACCCCACTCAGGTATCATCAAAAAACTCATCAGCTTGAATGTAAACCCATACATCACAAGATGGGTTGCAAACTGGCTAAGTGACAGAACCCACAGGGTCAGAGTTGCTGGAGCCATGTCAGACTCAAAGCCTGTCACAAGTGGTGTCCCACAGGGCTCAGTCCTGGGTCCACTCTTGTTCGGCATCTACTTTTCTGAAGTACAAGCGAACACAGGAGGGTTATGGCTGACAAAGTTCGCAGATGACTACAAACTGGGCGCCATAGTCGAAAACACATCTGACACAGATATCCTCCAGAAGTGCCTCACAGAAACGGATAACTGGTGCCAGAGCCATGGCCTAAAGTTAAACGCCAAGAAATGCATAGTCATACCCTTTGGGAAAAACAAGGTTAACCCTAGCTACCATATAGGTGGCAATCCACTGAGCACAGAAGAAGTCATCAGGGATCTGGGGACCCAGGTTGACAGTAGCCTTTCGTTTGACACTCATGTTGCTAAAGTAGTTAGGAAAACCTTCTATATCGCCCACCTGATCATGAAGGGATTCACATCTAGATCAAGGGAGGTCATTGTCCCCCTGTACTCATCACTCATTAGACCTATGATTGAGTACAATGCCCGTTCGGAATGTATCTGGCCAGACACCTGCTGCAGCTTGAAAGGCCCCAAAAGTTCCTCACCAAAAGGATAAAGGGTCTCAAAAATATGTCTTATGCTGCCCGACTGAAAGAACTCCAGCTCTATTCAGTCTCATACCGCTTGCTCAGAGGTGACCTGTGCCCGACATATAAGGCCATGTCAAACCCAGATTTGATGAATATGCTTCACCTCAAAAAATCTAGATCCCTCAGAACCACAAGGGCGGGAGACTTAAACCTTGACACGGTTATAAATAGAACGTGCTGGAGGGACAGATTCATCACCCAGAGACTCCCTATGCTGTGGAGCAAAATCCCGGTACATGTGAGGCAGAGCACCTCGCTGGCCTTGTTCAAGAGGAATCTTGACCAATGGATGGGAGATCGCAGATATACCCCAGGGATTACTTCAGTGTCACTGCTTGACAGAGGCACAGCAAAATAATAGGCATAGTTTTTATTCAAACTAAAGGGGTGGCGAAAGCCACATAACTATGGGCTAGGCTTATAAATGCCCTTGGGCAGATAGCCTAGTATGAACCTATGAACCTATGAACCTATGAACCTACAGTTTATCTACACGAATGCAAAGCACTGTCTTTCAGCTCACCATTCATTGCATCTTATATGCCAAAAAACAGTGAGCTAAAAAAGTATAAAAAAGACAAAAAATCTTTTTTTTAAAGGGGGGCAAGCCCCCACAAATTATATATACCAACTCCTCCATAGTCATAGAACAGTAAAGAAAAGGGGAAAACCCCAAAAAATGTACTGCCAGTTTGTACAATACATTATACTGTGGTGAAGCTCACAGTGATAAAACACTGTCACACTAAAGACACGATAGAAGAATCAGTGATGACTCATGAGTATGCCACAAGGAACAAAAGAAACATGATGGAAAAGTGAGTGATGACTCAGTGTATGAGCGGCCTTAGGTCAACTGGTGCCCTAGGCAAAAGGGCTCCATGGTGCCCCCTACCACACCATCTGGTGCCCCCATCCTAGTCTACCTACACCAAATAAATACTGGAAAAGTGCCCCTGCTACAGTGGCACCCTAGGCGGCTGCCTAGTTGGCCTATGCCTAAGGCCGGCTATGCATGCAGGAAATCTGTACATTGTACATTGCTGTAGTCACACTTATGTTCCAGCACTTTTTTTAAGCAATGCTCCTTAGACTCACTAGCTCTCCAAAAGATAGTAACAGGCATTCCCCTGAGAACCAAATTTGCTTTTTGCCATAGCATTGCAAAATGTTCAGAATGCCCAATAGTAGGCCATCCTAATGACATTTTCAACCTCTGGTGCCAAGCATCCACTTGATTGTTCATCCACAGAAGATCCACAATGGACAGGGCACAGGTGTGAGGAAGGCATTGTGTGTTTTCTTGTGCACAGTATAAACCCACTCCCACATAACTTACATTTGAAGTTGCAAACTTTGTAGTGCATTCAACCAGATGTGTCACAAGAATGGTAATCAGCAATATATATATATATATATATCCTTTATGACACATTCCTAAGCCAACATACATTGAATATCCAGCACAAATCATATCAATGCCTGCTGACTGCTTTCTATACATTAACACAAATATCACACCGTAGAAGGGAAAATAGTAAATATTAACCACATTATCAAAAGTCAAAGTAAAATATACAAATTAGATCACCAGTCCTGTACTATACCCTACATAATGGTTAAATACAATAGCACATTTTCCAGAATTACACACAATACTAACAAGAGCACCATCTAAAACTCAATATCACATACACACACACACACACACACACACACACACACACACACACACACACACATACACACACATATCAAAACATAAAATACAAGTACCATGAACACATACATTACAAGTCACACTCAACAACAGCTGTTGCAGGCACACAACAACTAATATCATATATATATATATATATATATATATATATATATATATATATATATATATATATATATATATATACATATATATATATATACACACACACATACATATACACACATACATACAGGTATGTATCTTTGTCCAAAACCAGCCAAAAGTAAATGTAGCCTCAATAGTGCTAGGTCAGCTGCCTTCTCTGTTACTTCATTATCTACTGCTAATATACACTTACTACAATGATTCCTATATTTTGAGTATCTTCTAGTTAAGTTACAGTTTCACTACCTCATAGACTCAAGCTGGATTACAACATGATTGCCACATGTACTGCAGATGATCACTGAGGAGCACACCACTACTTAGCCCTTCATGGAGTCATGTGATTGGAAAACAGCGAGCAAAGTTCCCTAATTCAGCTGACAAGTGCTCATAGGTTCCCGTAATACCTTCAAATGTCCTGCTTTGCCTTATAATCTAGTTTGCCAAAATATAAACATTGTATTTAAAATTTCTGCTTGACCATAACAGAAATCCGCAGACAAAGAATAAATACAGAGAATCTAATTATCAAGTATAAGTTGCCAGATTGTGCATCTCTGAAAAGAAGATCTTCAAGGTATCTTTGAAAAAAAAACTGTATATAGTGGAGTTGTCATTGTGTTCTAACTCACTACATTATCACTTATTACTGGAAAGTGTGTCCAAGTACCCTTATTATGTATGCACTAACTTACCGATTGCCTGTAATCCTTATATGCAATGATGTGAAAGTAATTTGTAGTCATTATGTCCAAATCACGCTTTCTAATTAGTCCTTTATGGACATATGAAACTTATATTGTAGTTGTATCAACCTTCTTTTCACGTATTATCATCTCTGAAAAGTTAATTGTACATCCATGTATATTTGTGCAGCATATTTACTAGATATATTTGTCATGCTTGTAGTCATTAACTTTGTGAAAATCAGTGGAGTGTCATACATTATTTTTAATATTGTTTTCTGATTTTTATTTCAGCTATTGCACATGTTCATGCATTCATGCGGCTTTTCCTCAGATGGTGACCTATGACACCTTACCACATATGTCTTCTCTGTTTTCTCATATAACATCTATAGTCAGTAATGTACTAAATCATGATTTACTGTGTGTATATAATGCAAATTATTGTTTCAATTCACTCTGTTCTAAATCATATTGTATACCAACGTATAACATCTCAAAAATATTCTTTGATGCCTTGGCCTTGTTATGTAGAGGGATGAAATTCTGACTATGACCCAGATGACCTGGATTCAAGCTGCAGCTTAAGTGCTGAAAGGTCTAAGGCGGGGAAGGTGGGAAAACACAGATTAAGCTGGGTCACCCACCCTCTGGAGAGAGGGAAACAGTGTAATGTATTATACCACTGACTTCAGAAGAATTGTTGAGGCATTGCTAGTGAAATCTATTATGTTGGGGTCATTAACCCCTGTATGTAGACCAGAAAGGCATTAGTGGATATAAACAGAGGTATGCAAAGTACATGTTAGGCAGTAGCTTCGTGATAGTCACCAGCCTCTTCAGGGATTGAGCTAAGTGAATGAAGACTTGCAGACTCCTGAGTATTCTCTGTGAAGCAGATAGATTAGCTGTCACTAAAGATGGGGGCAAATGGGCTACAGAAAACACAGCCTTGGCAGGGAAAAATGCAATGGTCATTGCCTAGAAGAGGGAATAAATGCACTGATTTTAGGTTGATTGGTAAGACCTGATGGTTGCTGAGTGAGCGTGAAAGAAAATGATGCTTTTGAAATGTATTACTGTTAGGTACTTCAGTGATTCACATGCTTTTCTCTCAATAACTGCACTAAAAATGGGAATCCCCTGTTGGATATACTCAATTAACTGATGTAAATAAAAACATAACTATCTTGTCATATCATGGGGTGTGTCCTTGCCATCAGTGGATTGCTGTGAGAGTGTGATACTCTCTAATGATGGGATAGGCTTAGGGTATAGATATCCTCACTTGGGATTAAGGGGTGAGGTGAGATGGGTATAAGTAACATCTGAGAAATTTATTCCCTAGGTTTCTAGCTTCTTAGGTATATACCATTCATTCCAAAAGATAAATGGCAAGTTTAACCAGCTGAGCCCAAGAAAAATTGCATGACTTTGGCTCCTTGATCAAGAAATCCCATGCTACATACTCGGATGAATTTACGATTGTCCATCCAATCATCCATAGTAGTTTTGAATACAACCAATGTATTCCATTGCTTTATTTGTAGAAGAAGACTGATACATAGGACATTCATTGAATTAGGAATTTATCATGCCAGCCTGATTTATTTATGTCTTGGTGAAGGTTAAGTTCTTTGATCTGGATATGCAAGTATGGATTTTTCCTACCTATAATTTTTATCTGTGGTTTAAATCTATTGTGCTGGAATATGGCATGTGGGGTTTGCAGGAATTGAAAAGATGGGTTAGTGATAAAAGCATGTCAATTTTAAATAGTAGGCAGTACAGTTTCTTCTTCTGTGGCATGTTTGCACTGAGGGCACAGAGACGAGAAGGTAATATATACTAGTCAGAAACATATTTGAAACAAAAGTGTTAAATGCTGGTACAATAGCAGACTCCTCGCTACAGAAGACTGGGTGCTTGCAAGTTCTATTGCAGATCTTATAAGTATGTATTTGGATTTTGTAATAAATGTATACTAGGAGGGTTAGGGTTAATTTCTAAGCCTGTGTTCAGGAGATGATGTAAAGATAACAGAATTCTCAGTAAAAGTAATGGAACATAAGACATGGGTGATTTGGAAGATGTTACAACTAGTCTCCCTGGACACTATCTGCAGAACTAGTTGCATATGTATTTATTTATTTGCTAACTGGGGTAGAGCACTGAATGAAATTTACATTTTTTTTCAAGCTCACCCTGGAAACACTTCTTGCTTAAGTGAATTTCACAGTGTCACACAGCAGGCAAATAGAAGCTGAGGGAGTCAAACCTTAAACTTCAAGATGCAGCTCAGTCAGTCCTCTGAGATAATTGCCTGACAGGAAGGTCACTGATACACGTAGCCACTGCTTGAAAAATATCATAAGACAGCTAGAATCCAGGAGCATATATTACTTCAAATGCTGAAATACTAACCTTTCTCACTGGGAAACAGCTAGGAGAAACTACTCTCCCTTTAGGACTTGAAAGTTCAATGCTCACATAACTTGATGTTCTCCTAGTTTGACATTGTGTGAAGTCTCATGGACCCCATGCGCAGCAGAAATCCTTAACATATTCAGGATTCTTTTAATGCACAAATCTGTCCATGAACTCTGACTGTTGTATTGTCAGATGCCACATGAACTGATTTTCATCACAATAGTCCTGTAAATCACAACTCAGCCATATATAATACTACCAAACCATCACATTTCTTCAAGAAGTGCAGGTTGTACACCAGAAAAGGAGCAAAAATACATTATATTCTCTTCTAGAAAGAATGGATCATTATATTGCAATGCTGCACATTGTGGCAGCATGGATACTGATATACTGCCTCTAGGCAAATCCAAATTATCCATTTTCCTCTTTTCTTAGTATCCCACTGTTTGTACAAAGCAGCATTGGGCAGCACAGTGGTGCAGCGGTTAACGTTGTCGCCTCACAGCAAGAGGTTGTCCGGTTCGATTCTCGGCTGGGGTGCCTTCTGTGTGGAGTTTGCATGTTCTCCCTGTGTTCGCATGGGTTTTCTCCGGTTTCCTCCCACATTCCAAAGACATGCATCTGGAGCATTTCTCCCCGGGCCTCTGCTGAAAACAGGCTCTGTGGAACCTAGTCGGACTTTCCCGGTCAACAAATGATAAATAAAAAATAAAAAAATTGAACTCTTGCATTGTGCTTCTGTGAAGAACATCTCATATATATCTGTTTCACTTGAAGACAGAAATAGGCAAAATGATGGAAAATACTATGTGGAAGACATTAAAATGTGAACATTTTACAGTCTGCATAGAAAGGAAGAGGTGACCTGTTATTAAAGCACAGAGGTACTATACTTACAATATATTAAAGAGTACCACATTTCTAATATGGAGAGACAAAAATTATTTTATGCTACTGTATACTCCCATGAAAAAAAATTTATAACGTTAAAAAGGAGAACAATTTTAAGAAACATCCAAGGTTAGTAATCTTATGATACAAGAAAGGGTCATTGTTCTATGATATAGAAAAACATAATTTTGTGAGAGCCATGTGAGGAGAACAGGGGAACTGATGTATGAGGAGGCCAAGTAAAACAGTGGAATATTTTATTTTATGTGACATGGAGTAGGGGCAATTGGAGCGAATAGTCATGCACTACAAAGGAAAAGGGAAACTTGTCTTGTTATGGGTCTAGGACTGATGCTTGATGGTGCTTTTCATCAAAGGCTAATGGCCGGGCATATTTACGCAAAAGTGCTTTTAACCGAAAAAGCACTTTCGCGTATGTATGCCTGCAGCCAAAGGGAGTCGTGGGGGAATGACTGTTGTGGAAATCGTACTACAGTGCGGGTAAGGGAATTTTTTCCTTTTCCCCACTGTAGTGCGATCTTGGAGTGAGGCCCCCTGCATAAACACCTTTTTGGTGTTTTTCCTTTTTTTTTTTTTTTTGGCGGACTTTAACGAAAGTGCTTTTTCGGTAAAGGCACTTTCGTTAAAGTGCATTTGGTGACTTTGGATTCAGACTGTTGAACTTTCGTTCAACAGTCCTAGATCCCTTGTTATGCACATGTGATATACTTTATTATATGCTGGCAAGAAGAGACTTAGAAGTGCTTATAAAATGAAATAAAAATGTGTTAGTTCAGCATTAGCAGCTGGACCTCAGCCTTGCACTGTAATCTCAGATCTTTCACCTTTCAATGTGATGAATGCAAAATTCTTTCCACCAGAAGATAAAACTTATTTCATTCTAACCACTACCAAAACCACATCTTAAAAGAAACTACTGGAAACATTAAACCATTACCATATCAGGCGTCTGGCTTGTGGTTAATTGGGGACCACACTGGGAAACCATGTAATGATATAGTTTAAGATGTATTTTTACATTATGCTTTTCCTGGTTGTTTTGCTAACTTACAAGGAAAACTCTGCTGAATTATGAGAACTTGAATATAGCAAAACTGAAACAAAAGCATTCAGAAAATATCTGAATATTATGATTTCTGATATCAGAAACAGCATCAACAAAACTCTTAAAGATTAATAGCATAATGTTTAGCATTATAGAAGACTAAAACAGTTACATTTATACTTCTGCTATGTTCTTTTCTTATATGTGATATACTCTATATAACCTTTTATGTATTATAAATATTTTGCCCAGTGCTTTCCTTTGGTTCTGCTTCAGTCCCAGGATTCTCATGTTATACTTCCATTCCCGGTTAAACAGTACACGTCCTTGTCAACCTTTGAGGATTTACTAGATGAAATGAAGTTGAATGGGCCTAGCTATAAACATAAGGTTACATCAATCAAATCTCTGTATGAGGAATAAACTACATATAGGCAAACCTTTATCTGTATGGCAGGCTTCTTAGTTCACTAACAGGAGACCAAGTCCGCTGTGTTTTTCTGCTATAGCAACCTACCTCTCAACTGTCCAGATTTTTGCCTCATAGTTTTAGTCTGTTCCTTATAAAAGTTGTGGTTTTCTAGCAAATAACTGGAATGTTCTTAAGAGTGAAGTCACTAAATAATGACATACATCTGAGTTTCAGTCTTCACCTAAAAATGCATGTTAACACAAATCCTGCTATTTTAAAAACTTTCTACATTTATAAGAGCAATATTTAAAATGTGCCCCTATTTTTGAGTGTTTCCCCCATTTTGTCAGGCTTTGTCCAGATTTCCTGCTCTAAAAGGTTGAGAGGTATGTAAAAAATAGCAACACTCCTTGTATGTTGTTCTGGAATCTCCAACTAAAATTGCCAACACTATTGCGGATGGTCTTTTAGGACACTTTGTTTCATAATACAGGATGTCTCTTTTTGAGAAAACAAATCAACATTTATAGTAAAAAAACAAGCAAACAAAAAAAAAAAAAACGTATTTTCATTCAGGCTTTTAATTTCTGTCCACACATCGCCATAGTACCTTCCCCTTCAGTATTACACTATACCAATTTCCTGCTTTCTCCCTGTAAAAAACATTATCTAACATCCATGCTGCAGATGCTTTCCATTTAGTTTATAACAGCTATAGACTGCTGCACATGCTAAGACCACTATGGCAAATATATGCTGCTCAGACAAACAAACTTAATAGATTTATAGGTAGTTACTAGTCCTTTAATCCAGAAGACCACAGAAAAGACCACTGAGGAGCCTAGTCCAGATTCCAAAAGGCCCCTAAGCATTGTCTGTTTATGTGACCTGCTCTGACTGACAGAATAAACAAACAGGCTGATGGAATTAAACTCTGGACTGCAGGAAGCAGCATGCTAACAACTCATGCCGTTAATCTGCTGCACTCACTGCTAGACTTAACACTATCATTAAAAAGATTGCTTCATTTTCTACAAAAAGGTCAGATTCCCACCATGTCAGGTGTTGTCATGTTTGCCTCTCTGCTGGATTCCATCATTGCTTAGCGATAACAGAGTGGAAGTAGGCTACAGTCCAGAAATGTCTATTATGTGTTTTTAGCAAGTCTTTTTAAGTTGCAATAGCAGGTCTCTGACATCAGGTTCACAGTAATTTCCGTTCTAAGCAAAATACATAAGATTTTAAATCGAAGTTCATATAGCAAAATAAGCTATGTATATAGTTCATCAGTGTAGGATACACTAATATGGTTGCCTGTTAAGGCAATTTGTGAATCATTGTTTTTAAGTTTACTTACCATCAAACATAATATGTAGTATACAGAACAGCTGTGATCTATACTGAACATCCTGCATAATCACATTATGGGTTTTT
Source organism: Protopterus annectens (assembly GCF_019279795.1). Taxonomy (NCBI): domain Eukaryota; kingdom Metazoa; phylum Chordata; order Ceratodontiformes; family Protopteridae; genus Protopterus; species Protopterus annectens. Next base: position 209,298,118 of record NC_056738.1, read on the forward strand.
GAATACAGAGACTTTCATTTAGGACATCTCAGGTCACTAGCAAACAGTCTAAATTTACTGCATAATGTCTGTTATACGAGATATGTTACAAGCTTTCAAATAGGGTGCAAATAAAAGTAGATGGATAACCACAATTGTTGAACTACCCATAGCTTTGAAGGCACCATATTCAAAGAAGGGGTTGACAGACACAATAATGGAGTTTAATAATCCTACCCTTTTGAAGATGTTACTGAATGATGCATATTTGTACCCCACAATTAAGGGTTACAAACAGTCACTGGCAACAAAATGTCAGCTGATGGAAACTGCAGCAATGTTGATGACTATGACAAGAGTAATTTTTCTTTGCAGCAAAATCTGTATACTGTGTAGGGGGGTTTTATAGAAATATATCGTGTGATGACTGCATTACACTATTTTGATGAGCATGCCTTAAAGTTAGTCATACTTCCTGTCAACCCAGAGTAATGCCACAGAAACCAGTCTGTAATGGTTGTCAAGGATACAAGGTACAGCAGTATAGATAGTGATCTCTAAACGTTGCTGTGTGTGATAGCAAATGCCAGTTTTGTTCTATATACAGTCATGTGGGAGTGGATGAAAGTATGTAATGGTACTTATGTTCAGAAGTCTTTAGTGACAAGAGCGATGTTGCATCAATGAATGGTGAAGAGATGAATAAACTGCAAAATAAATTTGCATATGTTATATCTAAGACTGGAAACATAAAGGAGTCATACTTTTTGTTAGTAATAAGCTAAAGTGACAACTAAGAAGATTCATATTTTCTGTTGTTATGAAACCCACCTTTATTTTTTTAGAACTTTTTTTTGGTATGTACTCATTGAATTTACTTGCAACAAGCCCCCTTCTGACAACAAAGTGTCCCAGTAGTTGAGTAAAAAAGGGAAGTTTAATAATAATTAGTCTCTAACTTTATTTAACTCATCCACATGGTTACTCTTGTTTTGTCTTCTGATTTTCCATATGATGTGCCCACTCAGTCTGACTAATAATAATTCCAAAATCTGATCCACACCATATTTGTTGCCTTATACTAGAGTCCCTAGTGTCAGGTTTTGGAATTTGATTTGATGTGACGGTTGCAGTACTTGATCACTTGCTTTACAATGGCAGCATAAACATATATTAGGCCATGGTTGTTATCATCACTTGGCACATTTCTAACCTATATAAATCTAAAAACATGCTTATATTAAAAGTTCATACTTCATTGTACAAAAGTAGTACAGATGAGCCAGTCCTCAACAGCATGTTTCAGGTACACTTCTTCAGATTGTCCATGCATACCTATGTGAAGACAGAACACAGTCCAATATTCCAGTCTTCAGCACTTTGTCAATTAACCTGTCAAACTACAGCATTCAGAAGTGACATGAGTTATGTGTAACCTCATGCATGCTCATTTCCTGTATCCAATGCATTACTTTTGCACATTTCCATTGAACAATTGAAAACCAAGGCTATATCAACAGTCTGCTGATGTGCCATCTAAAAAAGAAGAACTGTTGCTGGGCTAGCAGACCTAGAAGAAGCTGATAATACCTCCATTGTCTTTAAGCCTTTCCAAAGAATATAGGATCCACATAACAAACTGATAGCCATGGAATGCTCTGTAAACACATACCTCAGTTTCCAGCATTAAACTTGGGTGTTTTGATCACTAATGTTGGACTGAGCTGTACTGAATTTCAACATGGGGCAATTTTATCACAAAATATGGCTTTGCTTGGCTATCTGCCTTGTGGTTGCTTTCACACTTAAAAGACATGTGAGACTTTATGTAACTCCTGTATGAAAATACCTCTGTATTTTGTGTACCTAGTCCCTCACTATGTAACATCCTGGCACTATTGCCCAACACAGGGCAATAATAGGAAGAGAATTTATATCTTCCTTTTAAGACTAGAAGATTCCCATGTGTTTTACT